>NW_025764585.1:0-21032 GCF_021365365.1 Ilyonectria robusta
GAGTGGTGACTTTCATGCCCATCCAGGACGAGGAGGCGATATCCGCCTTTAGTTCGGGGTTTTATGTGCTTATCGATCTGCTGAATCCATTCCAGGCCTCTCTCGTTCGTTGTCCAGCCGTTATCGGATGTCGCGATCACCCAGCCTTGAGGTAAGGGGCTGTCTTCATACCAGCTTGAGAGGTGATATTGACCTGCGACGATTGTAACAGGCCAAGGCCCTTATCCTTGCGGCGCAGCCGCAAGGCCTACACACCCCGTGCATACCAGGGGTGAGAAAACTTTGCACAGCTCGGCGGCACTTGGGAACTTCCTTATTTCTTCTTTATCTTTGATGTAAATAGCATCCTGGACTAGATAGCTGGAACACAGTTACTAGAGGCCGTTCACAACGATGATGAACGGCGGGATGCACCACCCTTGGGAATTGGCGCCTTGGATTACCGTAACCCATTCCCGACCTCCTGGCTGGACTAATTTCGCATTGGAACGTCTTTCCGCACTCGTGACGACCATGCCTGTCGAGATAATATCCATCATAAAGCCAGTCTCGTCAAAGTTATAGATGTCAGACTCCATGATGCCATACTTAGCGATTGTGTTCCGTACGAGTGCGAACCAGCCCCGAATAGTCTCTGGATCTTCGCATTGGGCCCTCTTATAGTCGTATCTCCGAAAGAAACGTATCTTGAGTTGTGGTTGTCACTTGACGAAGTTGGAAGCCCAGCGCTTGCCGACCTTAGGCGCGTCGTGGTCGGCCAGCAGTCGATTGGCCATATCTTCTACCTCACAAAGCCGGGGAGGAAACGATCGCGAATCCAGGTCGAGTACATATTGAACAATTGTTGATTCCGCTAATTCAGTCAACTTCCGCGATTTGGGCATAGTGTCGCGTCGTGAAGTTATGCCTTGGAGTCGGCGACGGAGCGTTGTTCGAGAGAGGTTATAGATAGTAGCAATTGACTTGATGTTAGGATTTAGGGCTTTTTGAGCAGCCTGAATGGCTAAAAGTAATTGCCCTTCTTGTGTAGTTACGTCCATTCTTTTTTGTAGAGAAAAGCGCGATTGAATGTAGACAGTTGCGTGGTCGCGGTCTCGTGGCCACTCACTTATTATTCACGTTATCCATATTGGCAATATATTATTTATATTGGTTGGTAGTTCTAAGGCAAAAGTCACTTGTTTGTTGACAGTTGGATCGACTGGAACAACCCAGACCCCCGTCTCCGGCGAAGAAGCGCCGTATCATCTTCACATCTCAGGCCCATGAGTAGGCGCCCACGTGCACGCAAAAGCGACAAAAAGACCCTTCGAGTTTTCCAGGCCAACGTGGGCAAGGTCCCCCTGGCCCACGACTGCGCCCTCGCACTGGCCGACTCTGAACGATATGACATCGTCCTCCTACAGGAACCGTGGACGGCAGTGCTGGACTATCGCTGCCTAACCAAAACCCACCCGGCATACGACACCTTCTCTCCAGTCGACGCCTGGGACAACACAAACACTCGATCAAGGGTCATGACATACGTCCGCCGGGACTCTGGGCTCCTGGTGGACTAGAGACGGCTATCACTAATCCGAGACATCCTATGGCTTACGGTCAATAATATCACAATAGTCAACTTCTACCGCCAAAACGATGATAGCGATGCATTGGATACCCTACTACAATGACCCGTCCCGGACCGTTGCCTTGTGGCAGGAGGCTTCAACGCCAAACACCATACATGGCAGACGGGCCGGCCATCAGACCGGGGTAATGATATCGCCTCTTGGGCATCGGAAAACAATCTCAGCCTACTGAACACCGCTGATATACCCACGAACCCGCACGGCAACACCAACGACCTCGCCTTTACGAATATATGCCCCTTGCTGAAGCCAACGTTGAAGACCACCTAGCCACTAGCTCCGACCACTTCACGCTCAGCTTAATGTTCCCTGATATCAGCTTGGCTCCAACACAACCTGGCAAAGTTTGCCTTACGACTGACGATGTGGTCTACAAGACGCAACTAGACAAAGCCAACGCCCTCCGCCGTGCCACACTAGAACGTCGCACCACAGAGGATGATATCCCGGACCCTTGGATTTCAGTCAACCCCCCCCCCCAAAACAATCCCGTTTCCCCAGGAAGTCTCCCTGGAAGAAGCACATGATGCGACTCTGACCTTCCCCTTGATTTATTTTTTCTTGGCACCTAGTGTTAGTGCCCGTACCTAATTTACCGCAATTTCCCTAACAAGCCCCTGAGGGACCCTTCCGGCAGTCCTGCGGGCGGCCCCACCGGGGCCGGCTCCTGCAAGCACCCCTCAGCCACACCATTCCAGGGCTGTTTTTCTGGCTCTGAGCAGTAATGCCCTCCTCTGCCTCTCACTCTACTGCTGGAAGACCGATCATCCCTACGAGCCGCCACCGCTTGGCCGAAAGCAGAGATGAGCTAGCCACTGACTTTTGAGTGCGTTCGAGTTAGGAAATTGAACTTCTTTTGAGGGTCCCGCGGCGATGTCGGCGAGGAAATGTTACTCTCAACTCTCAACTCTCGAGCGAAGGGGGTTGGTATCTACAGCATCTCCTCCTTAGTTGCACGTCATTATTGCGTCGCCGAGTGCAGGTTTGCGCAATGCAGAGCCACTTCAGTGGCTGCCGGCACTTCGACTGAAATTGGTACCTGCTGGGGGTTGAGGGGCTGGCTCTGGGTTCACTCGCTAAAGGCGGTTGTAGCGCGGAGCATGCGAGCCAACAATGCCTCCATACCTTCACTCCTAACACCCTCGTGACCCTCGCCCTCCGATAGGTCGCTCTCCTCCGCGGCATCGGAGCAGGAACAGGTCAATCGTTTTACGAAGCACTCATCTTGGGTGGTGGATGAAAAGGAGATGACAAGAGGATGTAGTCGATATGGGCGGAACGGCAGCTGGGAATCGATGAGGCCTCGAGGCCGTCGATGGAATCCGGCTGATAAGAGATAAGGGGGTCGGAGCTGCAAGAAAACGAGGAAATCCCTCACCGACGAAGTCATCATAAAGAACATAATCATAGCGGTCATAACAGCCGAAACAACGCTGCTTCTAGCATCACCTGCAATACCGTATTTGACCCCCTCAATATCACTTTCCCTGTGCCATAACATACATCAATTCAGGCCGTTAGACCGATCCGTCGCGATCACGTGTCTGACACTTGTGCGAGACTAAGGACGCCATGGCAATTGATGTCGGGATTTCTCCAACCCCGCTTCGCGTCACCCATATTTTGCTGAACTTGCATCCCTTTTCTTTTCCCCCCACATAATCGAAGATCCCTGTGCCCTGAAAGTTATCGGCTGGAAGCTGGAAAAGGTTGACCCAGGTCGAAAGAGAATACCGTGTCAAAGCCGACAGTCTCCACTCAGTCAAGACATCCTCTTTACCATCCAGTATTCGGTTCTATCTAAAATAAGCCGTGTCTGCCATCCCAGAATGGTCAATACCAACGACAAACGCCGCAAATGCGCATTTTGCGACCGAGAGTTCACCAAGGACGAACATCTCAAGCGTCATCAACGATCACGTATGTTATTTCTCCCCCGATCACTGTGAGTTGACGCCGATGCATTCCAGACACCGGAGAAAAGCCGTTCAAATGCCCCAAGTGTGATCAGCGGTATGCACGAAGGTATGCGCACATAGACAGTCCCAACTATTCTTATGCCCAACATCGCTCATGGGCGAATTACCTGCAGTGACGTTCTGGCGAGACATATACAGAATCACCCGAGGAGGGCGTATCGGAGCAAGCAAGTCCCCAGTCCAAAGACTAGTCAGCAGTCCACCTCCATTTCAGCCGACGATATCCAACCAGAGGGTGATTTTCTACAAGCAAGAAGCTTAACACCTCTAGCCTGCCTTAACCTGGACTGGGATGCCAGAGTCCCTGACAACTCTTCATCAAGCAGCAGTCCTCCAGTGGATCCGACTAATCAATATATGTTGACCTCGACGGCTGATCGACCTGTCCGGGATTGGCTTTCACCCCTAATAGAGTCGGCAAATAGCATGAACGAATGTGTTTTCGCCCCCCTAGAGATGCAAGAGCCGAATGTGCACCACCCTTCGGGAACAGAGAACCGCCCAACGATCAACCTTTCTCCGCACATGCACATTTCTCCTTTCCTGGATCAGCCGATAGGTGACTCGTGGCCATTTTCTACCACACTCTACGCTGATTACGACCTCAGCCATATCAATATGGATGTTGCCTGCACCGGAGCCGACGCATCACTTGGAGGCCCCAGTGAGCTTCTACAGAGGCAACCGAGTCCATTTATATTGGAATCCCCATTGTTAGACGTCCCAATGATCAATGGCAACACACCAAAAGCAATGGCCCTTCCCCGTGTCTCGCCGGGATCACCAGATTCGTTAAATCGCGTCCAGCAGCTGTGGTCCGGTAGAGGGTCGTCTCAGCCAGCGCTTCTTATTCAAACGTTGTGGAACGATATCGCAGAGCACAAATCGGATAATATCTTTTCGGACCCTGGAGAGCATGTTAATTTGCCGCAAACCGCTCCCTCAGACCTCAGACCCGAAAACGATATGAGCGACAAAATCACGAAACCTTGTTGGGAGAGGCTCTTCACCTTTTGCAGTCAGACTCAAAGCATTCCAGAAAAGAGTGGGGTAGCAAACGTGCTGCCCTCTTCTGAGCTTCAACTATGTGAGCTTTCCTCTGATCCGCTGACCGGCGCGGACCACCTAGATATACAATTCCTGTCAGTGGAAATGCTCGACCTTAGCCTGAAGTTTTTCTTCCGGCACGTCCAGCTGTCTTTGCCCTTCGTGCATCAGCCCACTTTTGATGTCTCGGATACACCATGTCTGCTCCTGTTGCCAATGATATTAATCGGTTATTCGATTCTCGATCCACATGGCTCAGTGGTTTTTGTTTCACGTTTCCGTGCGGTATGTTTTCTAGATGGCCACAGAAAATAGCTAGCAATTTTGTTAACTAAGAATTTTGTCTGATAGCGCCTCATTGAGCTTTGTCGAGTGGATCTAGCTTGCAAGGCTCGTGGGAAATCCGGCTCGCCATCGGCATTGATCCGCTCGCTAGCATCTTCAATTCTAGTTTTGTACCTCAACTTAGAAGACCAAGTAAGCTGACTTCCTCAAGGTATCAGCACTTTACAAAGCAGGCTATAACTATGTGGACAGAACCGCGAAGAGGAGGCCGCCCTCATGCTATGTGCCCAGACGTTACACGTAAGAGAGATACTATATTGAAGGAACAAGATACTGACTGTGTTGTTAGATTGCCGAAAAGCATGGGTTATACGAGACATTTGAAAGCCAGAACCTTATCGACGGTCTGCTTGCCAAATATTCTGATGGAGAGAGTGGTTGGAAGCTGTGGGCAAGGGTCGAGTCTGTCAAAAGGTTAGCGTGACTATCCCATGTTTATATTTTCTGCTGAGGCTCACCGTCCATCCCAGGCTGATATTATCCTTGATGCGCATGGACGCAGCTTATGCCCGCTTAATGGGCACTACTGGAGTCATCGACCCTAACCAAGTCAATATCGTCGTTCCAGCCATCAGTGATCTCTTCGACTCACCCAGTGCGGATAAATTCGTCAAGGATGCGAAGACGACAGATGTGACTATGTCTGTTATTCGCATGCGATATCTTGCGAAATGCGCACTTGGGAGCGATATGATGAACAAATTCCTCCTAAGGGTTATTTTGGACAATATTCACACACAGATCTCCAATGCCCAAGTCAAGATCTTCTCGGCTGCGGATCATACCGTGTTACAATCTTCCGCTTTTGCACCAGTTAACCTTTACAACCAGTCTGCGGAAGCCAAGAACATCAGCAGACAACTTGTTGCTATATCGAAGGATTACGCAGAGCTGTTTCGACCCTCTACTGGTCAACTTTCCTCATTGACATGGAATTATCTGTGCATGGTCATTACCGCCCCTGTCGAACAGCTAGAGCTAGCACTCGGTCGCCGCGGCCACCAAAGTGCGCTCAAAGCCCGTGGTGCTATCAAAGTGTGGTCCAAAACACCGGCTGCCCGTCGAGCCGTTTTACACGCGGCCCAAATATTCTACATTCTCACCAATGGCGCCCATTTACCGTTGCCTTTGGTGGAAAAGACGTTGCTCCGAGTCGAATCCATGGTATTCACAGCAGCATTGGTAGTCGGTCTGTATTTTTTTACGGAAGGAACACCAACGCCTCCATCCACAGCGGCTGATAAGAGCATTCCAACCAATAAGTTGGAACTCCTGCAGGAGATTGACTGGGCTATGATCGATGATGAGGGCTTCACGGGGTGGCAGTTTGATTGGACGATGGCTCTGGAGAGTGCAGAACGAACCCCTTCCAGTCAATGTACGGCGGTCCAAGCCCGGCAGTTTATTCGTAACGGCTTGTTTTTGCTTACGTTTGATTGCGATTCTCAAATTCAAGGCGCCAAAACGGCCAGAAGAATTTTTCAGGAATACGCCTATCTTCTCGACCAGCTCAGCGGGCATAATGGGTCTGACAGCAGCATTGCAAACCTGGCGAGGTCAATTAGTAATGTTCTGGAGCCCTGAAAAATAAATGGGAAGCAACATTATTTACTGCTAGCTATCGTATTCGGACAGCTGCGCATGTACGATGAGATATATATGTGATTTGAATGGCATAAGGGGATAATGATCAAAGCATACCAGAAGTAGCCAAAGGCTGTATACTTGTGGGATGGCACCCCCCTCCCCCCCCCCCCCCCCCCCCCAGGAGCCCCTCTGAGCTACTTTGCGCCATGCAATAATAGCGATGCAGATATGCAGAATCCTTAGATATAAACCAAGATCTAACGCTATTGCAAAGTCTTTATAAGGAAGTTCCTGGACGCTGACGGAACAAAGCATCTAGTACCTCTATTCTCTCTGCATGCTCTTCAAGCACTGCAATCAAGCCCAATAAACTCCACAGCAGGCCACAGTCTTAGGTTACTAACAAGACTACGAACGTGGGTAGCCACATTGCACCATTCCTTGCTATAAACAAGAGCCCTTCTCATGGAGGATATGAAGTAACAATAAGAAAGGCTAGAATTCCACGACTTATAGTTTAGAACCCATAACAATACACCTTCGTTAGAGATCAGGTTTTCTTTTCATTTATCCCGTACAATGGCAAAGGTTATTATCACCGTCAGTGTAACCGGGACCCAGGGTATGCAAGACTAAACGGCAGTATATCACAATTTATGGTTTCTATGCCGATAGTCGGTCACAGGCGGTGAAGTTGCAAGGCTTCTTCTTCAGCATCCGGACTGACATTCCATCCGTTGTCTCACCCACACTCCAGACTCTGAGAAGGTGAAAGCACTAGCGGATATTGGAGAAGAAGTTGTGCAAGGGGATTTGACCATCCCTTCTACTCATGTTTAGGTATATGGCAACAATTTGAATATTAACAAAACAGCGAAGGTGAGATTGTGGTTTCTGCATACGTCTCAGAGAAGTGACTGACTCATCTGTCAGCTATGGACATAAATCGCTGATCAAACGGGAGTCTTGGGAGGATCTCTGCATTCTCCAGCACTTTGTAGGTGTTGATCCAGGCTTCGACAGTGTCATCATGACGCTTCCATCCAAATTTCCTCGCCTTGTTAACCGACAAGAGCGTGGACCATGCTCGTCCCATACCCCAGTTCAGGTGTCCCCAAGCAGCCCAATCAAAGACTTCATGTTTTCCACCGTATTTCTCCACAATCCGACTCCATGCATCTCTTTTGTCCTTCGACCACTCTACGAGATCAAGTTCCGTGATGAGAGTATTTGAATTCCCTCTCACTTTCTCAAAGGATGGCTCGACTGTCTGAACAAACGAGGGTCAGTTGTTACGTTTTTTCTGATCAAAAGCTAAGAGTCATCTTACCTCTAGTCCGAAATAAGCCGCAATCTTGGGCCAGAAGTTTTTCCAGATGAATACATCGCCATTCGCGTGGTTGAACGCTTCGTCGGCACAGTGTTCATGTGTGGACACGAAAATAGCCAAATCAGCTATACTCGGCGCATAGGACTTGTCGTCGACACCATTCCAGATATACTCATTGCCTGGAAACTTAGGTGTCTGTTTTATTTCCCCGCAGATTAAGAAGTAGACAGCAAGGGTCAAGGCTTCAGTCATCCCGTTCGCTATTGAATAGTGAGCACCTGGGATAATAAGGAGACATACAAGACGCCTTCAACTTACCATGAGGAGTGAACCCAATGATCCCAGTTGGGCGAACAACGTTCCATGACCAGACATTTCTCCGTTTCTGGACTGCCTGTAAATAGTCCTCCTGATTGTAGTAGAAGTTATCACCATCGTCCTGGTAGCGCGGTGCGGACTCCTCGGCTGGAGCTTTCAATTTGCCCAGGTGAGCACCATAGTACTATAATGTCGTTAATTGAGCTGTAATCCGGAATAAATTTGATGCGGGCCCCTTGTACCTTTCCACCAGTGTAAATGCACACACGTTGCAGTCGAGGACAAACTGCGTCAATGACATCCATAAAACCTCTGAACAAGGGAACATTCCTTTCAGGTAGCCCCTTGAAATCATCCGAGTGAGCGTAGGATGTATAGAATACATGAGTAACATTCTGGCAAATGCTTTTTAACTTGTCGATATTCTGATGGACGGGCTGCATAAAATCGATGGGAACGAAGTCGATGCGAGGGTCAGCCCAGTAATTGGGAAGCTGTCTGCGAGACGACACTACGATTTGCGACCTGTGGAACGGTATTAGCTTCCGTCAACAGTTTCCATTGCTTGACAGTACCATTCAGAATCGGGCTTGCGTATCAATTGCTCCACAATCGCATGACCACTAATGCCGTTGGCACCGCTGACAAACGCAACTTTGGGGACTGGTGAACTCATGTTTGCTGTGGACAATGATGAAGCGGGGAAGTCGAAATAGAAGCTGGGGCGTGGAGGGGTGATAGCGATATGGTCATCGTGGCACCTACGGATTTTATATTCGTCGTACTTTGATTATTTACACACTCTACGATACGATTTTTCTCGTCATTCACTCCGAGTTACCCATGGAGTGTGGGGAGTTGTGGCATTTTGTGTGGGGAGTGGCGTTTTGGTTGAAGCCTTCTTCGCAGCATTTTATGTGGGGAGGCGTCTTGTGTGGACCGCGGCATTTTGTGTGGAGCATGTGTTGCACTAGTTGTCTGACCTTCAAATGGTGTGACAATGGTTGCAGACTTGTTCCTCGGTCGCGATATATGTCAGTTGCAGCAATTACAGATATCGTACATCTTCAATCTGCATTGTTATGCTGCTGCTCATTGGCACAAGGATGATCCCATGCCTCGTCCGAACTGTAGCAGGCAACGACCACGCTTCTCGGCGTATTAAACGGTAGACCATACGTCAAATAAAAGCTACCATTGGAATTGTCAATGACTTGGAGGTGATCAAGACTGTTGTCAACGTAGCGCAGGAATTTCCAGAATGGGCAGCAAAGTCAATACAGGTCCGGATGCTCATGGGTGCGCTAGATAGGTCTATATGTATTATCCCAAGTAGAGAGGATAGGAGGCCATGCCGAGTTTAGGTTGGGAAGCACGGTTACTTCAATATACAAATCCTGATGCTCACCACTTAGATTAGACTACCGAGTGATTGCCTTTGGCTATATTGGATGTCCAAATATATTTTCTGCATTAATGTATAACCCCGCGGTACTGAGGCCTACCTACAGAATAGCTATTATATTCGCGGGGCTGGCAACTCCACCTGGTACATTCAGAGGCGCTGATGACAGGAAGAAGGTCCACTTCCTGTTGTCCAAGCAGGCCTCAGCCAGCTCATCCAACACTAGCATCTCGCCAATTGGACAACCCCATCCGGCGATCAACACCTCATGATATAAGAATGATGCCCCGGGTACTGGCGGTAATTTCTCCCAGGCTGGAGTATCAGAACCTACAAATGAAACCCGGTGGTCCCACAGGAACTTCAACATCCGCTCATCTTGCGAGATCCCACATGTTTCGGGGATAGACCTCGTGCTCAAGTCTCTTTCTTCTTCAGGCGTCAGCCGCTCATACTGCTTGACATAGCCCATGCGGAAAATGATCATATCGCCTTTATGGAGGAGCAAGTCAGTAGTGGATAGCTGCTGTTGCTCGTGGAAACAGGCCATGATGTCGTCAAATGTGATAGCTTGTGAAGGAATGGCGCAAGGGTCGTAACCTTTGCCTTGGTGACGTTGAGCATAAGACCAAAAGTCGATTAAAACTCCACGCCCCACAAGTCCACCCTTAGTATGCCAATGATGTGTACCCAGAAGAGTTGAACCAGGAGCCAAGATAGATTGCTCATTATGTCCATTATAGAAAAGCCTCGCGTCTTGGTAGGCGAAG
This sequence comes from Ilyonectria robusta, assembly GCF_021365365.1. Taxonomy (NCBI): domain Eukaryota; kingdom Fungi; phylum Ascomycota; class Sordariomycetes; order Hypocreales; family Nectriaceae; genus Ilyonectria; species Ilyonectria robusta. The sequence continues at coordinate 10,413 of NW_025764585.1, forward strand.
TGGCGAAGTCCGTCGACCTGGGTACTGACTTGAGTGTTGAAGGAGACCTATTTGCTCGCAGAGGCGCCGAGTGTTAGTTAACATCAATTATGCCGATAGGAAGGGGATATCGGGACAACACTCACTCTATCATCGAAGGCAAGTACCTGCGGGTTCAAGCGACATAGCTCGTGCCTGAACTGTTCATCAGGGCTGGACCGTTGAAAGCCGGGAGTCTTTGGTGTATTTAGTGGCCAACTATCATATACATGTAAGCTTAGGAATGTGGAGTCAGTTGTGTCATCACCTTGCGTACTTTAAGCTGAATCGATTCCCACTCGTGATCTCCCTGGCAGCCTTTCTAACTACCTCTGGTGTGAGATGGTTCTAGATCAATTCTGTTAGAGACTTCTTTTGTCGGAATTACGCCAAAAAGTTCAATAAAATAACGAAAGGGGAAAGAAGGCCCGGCATGCGTACTATTGTCCCAACTTGGTCATCGACCCCCCAGAGTCCCCATGAAGAGAATGGAGGATCCCCCTTTCTCAGCGGAAGATCTTCGAATCGGGGGTATCTGTCAGTATTTCCAGCCATTTCGCTTTGCCGCCAACGCGAGATGATGATTCTTGGTGGTTGCAAAGCCGTACAGTGCCTTGTGATGTGACGTTCTTGTAGAAATGCTTTTTGTGGAGTCACAGGTTCCGTTCACTAGACAATGTGGGAAGAGCCCACCAAACGAAGTGCAAAAGTTTTCTCCTACATGTGGGGAATATATGAGTATAGTACCCAGAGCTGTAATCTGATGGTGCCATGCTACAGCGCGCTTTATTGAGAAGACCATACTATGCAGGCTTCTCATAATACTTTGTCCACGATGTCATTCACCAATCGCATCCGTTTTGAGAACAAAAGCGGTCGCACGGAGATACGGCAGAGTACCTGAAGCCAATTTGGACCACACCATTGGGGTTGAAGTCCAGATTCTCGAAGGGAATCTGCTTGGTGACTGTAGGCGACCAACTACAGAAACAGCTGTGGTGGACAAGGTGTGATATGTTCACCCAGACTAAGACTACCCATTGGTGAGCCAATAGCCCTGAATAAGGGCGGATTTCCTGTTGAAGGCAACTCGCCGTAGGCTCCGGCTTCCTACCCGGCCTGACCGCCCACTAGCTATACCGAAGAGCCCTAGCAGCAATCACGAAGGGGCTTCTCTTTTTTCCTCCTTAGCTTCAGATAGACAATTCTACGTAACCCCTGTCCAGCCCCGGCAGGAACCTGTTGGTGGACCTGACTGTCGGACCCTTGTTCCGACTTGTCTCGTATTTTGCCTGAGATACTACCTAGGCACGTAGCGACAGAGGTAATCGCCCCTGCGACACACCGTCTGTCACACATAGCTAGCCTAGTCTTCATCATACAGTTCATCAGGTCCTAGCATCGTCCCCGTGATTCCACTAGAACCCCCACAAATACCCACACAACGCCTTCAACCCCCCCACACAGAAGACCAAGCCCGCTAAATGCCCCACAGAATGCCCCACATTATCCTACTGGATATATGTCTATTAAGATATAGCTCATGACTACTACACAAGACGCCCAGGTTTGCACATTATAACCCTATCGTCTTTCATCACTATACTTTTGTTGCGCATATACGACCAGGAGATTCCTATTCTATCATTTCCAGAAACATTATGTCACCGCGCAACTCGCTCTATGCGCACAGAAAATGTCTGATTATCTGTGGAGTTGTGGCAATGGCTAACATGCAATATGGACTTGACAGCTCGGCAGTGGGTGCCCTGCAAGTAATGCCTGGATTCTTGAAAATATTCGGTTACGAGGATTCTAACAGTGAGCTGGGCTACGGGATTGATGTGAGTTTGACTTGCACTCCTTGTTTCACGGGGATTTGTATGGCGCTTTAGGACCACAACACTAATTTCGTCCATCTTCAGAGTACCGTTCAACAGTTGATCACCTCTCTACTTACACTCGGCTCCTTCGTATCCTCGCTACTAGCGGGTGCGTTTTCCATGTTTCTAGGGCGTCGTCCTGCTCTATGGTTGGCATGCATCCTGAACGCTGCTGCCTGTATCATCCAGATAATGAGCACTTCAGCCAACGTCCTATACATAGGGCGACTTCTGCTAGGTTTTGCAAACGGGTTCTTTGTGACTCACTCGAATGTATACACTGCCGAGGTAGCACCAGCACATCTTCGGGGTCTCACAGTTGCTCTCTTTGCCTATTGGGTAAATGTTGGATCTATCCTTGGTACAGTCGTTGATTACTACACAAAGGATAGGATGGATAAGCTGTCTTACCAGATTCCACTTTCGTGTTTATTTATAGTTCCTACCTTTCTTTTCGTTGCTCTATTCTTTGTCCCCGAAAGTCCACGGTGGCTTTTGCGCCATGGAAAGGAGCCCCAGGCTCGAGAGGCCCTGGAAAGATTAAGAGGAAGTGAATTAGACCCAGCAGAGATTGAGATTGAGTGGGTTGAAATGGTACGAGGCGTTGAACAAGAGATGCTGGTATCAAAGAACGTGGGGTTCTTGGATATGTTTCGAGGTTGGTTGGACAGAAATTTCTGATGCTTTCAAATATACCCCTGCTAATTCGGAGCATTTAGGGACTGACTTCCGGCGTACTATCCTCTGCTACGCCCTGATCGCTTGTCAGGCTGCATCCGGCATCTGGTTTCTCATCGGATACAACACCTACTTTTACTCTGTCACAGGGGTGGCCAAACCATTCCAGTATTCGATAATGAACACATGCCTGGGTTTCATAGGAGTCAATTTCGGCATGTTTGCAATCCGAAATCTGGTTGGTCGTCGTTCAATTCTTCTTATAGGTGCTTTAGGATGCGGCTTGAGTCAACTTGCTGCCGCGATTGCTGCGAGTATTAACCCAGCCTCATCAAACACTCTGGTAGCACTCACTGCACTTTTTATGTTCTTCTACAACGGGTGTATTGCAACTGCAAGCTACCTTGTTGCCACAGAACTGGTCAGCTCACGGTTGAGGGCATGGACTGTGGGTTCAGCCACTTCAGTTGGATCTTTGCTTGCCTGGTTGACAAACTTCTGCACACCGTACTTTATCAACCCGGAAAATCTCAATTGGGTAAGCATAGGAGTCCTATTTTCTGATGCGACTTCCTCTAACTACCTCTTGTTTGTTCTCTTTCTGACATACTCTGTCTAGGGTGCAAAATATGGGTATATATGGGCAGGTTCCAACTTCCTCGTTCTTCTATTCGTCTACTTCTGCATTCCGGAGTTGAAAGATCGCACACTGGAGGAAGTCGATGAGCTTTTCGCAGCCAGGATATCTGCCCGTGAGTTTATTGGGTATAAATGCATGACTCACGAGGACATTGTTCGCAATGTCAAGGAGCAGAAAACTGGCGCCGGAGAGGTATTTGAAATCGAAGACATTCGCCCAGGCGGCAGCTAATTTTCTTTAAAACTGGAAATTTTACTGGCTGGGTTGACTAGGTGGATTCTTGTCTAATATGGTGTAATACTGCATTAACTTGAACGGGTTAATAATGCCTAAGAGAACCAGCACAGTCTGTTAGCTTGTCAGCCTCAGCCCCTGCCTATAGAGATAGCTAGAAATATAGGCATTATTAATCATAAAATACCCGGTAGGTTAAGTATTGGAGACTTCATAAGAATCCTAATCCCGACTATTCTTATAGAATCTCTACTGAATCTTATTAAAACTGTCAGGGCTTACTCTTACTTTAAGTTATATAAATCCTATTATGTTGAGAATGAGATATGTTAATATTATTATAATAAGGTCAACGAAGAGGTATAAAGTAGCCAGGTAAGGGTAAGGTAGTAGTTAATTAAAACAGAGACTAAAGCTTGCCTTACTTCAGTCTCTAGTTAGCAGGCTGAAGTTATATAGATACTAAGGCAAAACCCTAAGGGCTAGCCCTGGGCTTGTTAAGGTAGGCTATGTAGTTGGGTTTGTAGCAGGCTGTGTATCTAGATTAGTATTCTATTATACCAAGGCAATACAGAGCTAACCCCTTCTTATACTAAATATAGGTATATAATAGGGTGTCGGCTGTAAGGCTTAGTACTCTTATTATAATTATCCCCCCTCTATAAGTTGCTATCCCCAGTAATAGATATTATAGGTCTGAAAATTAACTGACTCTATACTATATAGTAGGGGAAATTATTATTATTTTACCCTACTTAGCGTGCTGGGCCTATTTATTTACTTTTAGATCTATAACTTTAGCTTAATTCTCCCCGACTTTTCTTCCTACCTATATCTTATTTTCTTCTATATTCCATTCTATTAACTATTATATCTCTATTACTCCTTCTATACCTTTCTGTTTTTAGTGGTTTTTTTTTTTTTTTATATTTTTATTCTATTGCCAATTCTTGCTAATTTCCCCTATTTTCTCCCCGTTTTTACTGACTATACTATTTAAAAAGCAGAAACAGGCCTAGCAGGATATTAAGAAGGTAGCTTAATTTTCCTATATTACCTGCCTTTTTACTAGTAAAGACTGGTATATATATTATTTCTATTTAGCTATTAAGGCTAACCTTAATTATCTTAAGCTAGTAAGAGAGTAACTTCCCTCTATTAATATAGTATTAATTAGGTATATTTTCTCTAATACTAAGTTAATTTAGTATAAGCAGTATAGTAAGTATAGTAACTTCTATATTTTATAAGTATTTTTATTAGTAGTAAGTATTTTCCCTTAGAATATAAGTACTAATTAATATTATTTAGTCTATTTATTAGTCTTAAGAATAAGACTTATAAATTAGCTGCTTTTTTAGCCTTTATCTATAATCTAATTTATATAAATACTAATAATAAGAATAATAACTTAGAATTTAAAAAGAATAATAAGTTTTATTACTTTTTTACCTACTTTATATAGACTTATCTTATAGATTTAGCTATAAATTTAAATAGTACTTTTAAGGCTATTAAAATTGTATACTATTAGAATTATAACCTAATTAATACTAAGAAAGTTACTACTATATATTAATTTTTCTTTTAGTTTCTTCTATTTTTTACTAATCTTTTTAAAATACTTCTAGCTAGTATTATTTATTTATTAATAATTATTATTATTTATACTTACTTTACTACCCTGCCTCTACTACTTCTACTATAAGTTTAGTTTTTTACTTACTTAATCTAGTACTTTTACTAATATTTTACCTTTATATAATTTGCTACTATTTATACTTATTAGAAAGTAATATAAATTTTATACCTTAAGTATAGTAATTTTAGTTTTATAGTATAATACCTAGCTCTCTAGGCTTTTTATAATAAATTAATTAAGATTCTTAACTTTAATAAGTAAGTTAATAATAAGTATTATAAAAAGCTCTTTTTAAAGTATCCCCTCTCTTTTAGTATCTAATTCTTATAGTCTTAACACTCTAACTACTAATTTACAGTTATTCTATAAACTTTTTATTTATAGAATTTCTATTTCTACTATACCTATTAGCTTAAAATTCTGTATATAGACTACTCTATATCTACTAATTTATAAAATAACTGAAGTTTATAAGATAACTAGTCTGCAGCTAATTAGAGATAAGAGACCTATTTTTTTTTCTTAGGGCCCTCCCCCTCTTTCTTTTTTTCTCTTTCTTTCTTTCTCTTTTTCTCTTTCTCTTTCTCTCTCTCTCTTTTCTAGAGTAAATAAATAGAGATAGCAGATAATCTACAGCCGGCTGCTATTACTTCAAGAAGCGAAAGCTGGCTAATCTATTACCCTATCTATCAGGCCTTAGTCTGCAAGACCCACAGCTATGCTATTGCCGACCTAAAGAGCTACTTATACCAGGAACACTCCGACCTCGACCGGCTAGCCCATCGGGCCCTCCTAAGGCGCTACAGAGGCCACGACCTCGCCGGGCCAAGCTGGCAGCAGCCCGGAGCGGCCGAGAGGCAGCAGCTGCCGCCGAGGGAGCCTATAGCCCCTATTGCCGGGCTGCCGATCCGCTACGGCTTCGGCTGCCGACGGTGCCCCGACTTCCTTACTGTCAGCTGGAAGCTATACAAAGGGCACTGCAGCCAGGTCCACGAAGTACGGAGCAGCCGGGCCAGAGACGGCCTCTGGTTCGGCGTCGAGGTCCAGACCTTCTTTACCAGGCCACAGCAGAAGCAGCGATACTTCCGGGTAGCAGCTACTATAGCAGCAGCCGAGGCGGTAATAAATAAGAAAGACGACAAGGAAGACGGCGAGGAAGATAATAAGGAAAAGGCAGCCGCTACAGCAATAGTAGCAGCAGCAGCTATATACCAAGAAGACACAGAGGCCGGGAGGGTTAGGAGGAGGCAGCAGGCGCAGCTAGCAGCGAGCATCCAGCTGCAATGGGACTACAAGCAGAGCCAGCAGCAGAAAAGGCAGCTCCAGATACTCGAAGACGGCATTCGCAAGCATGAGATTACTAACTGGCTGCAGTATACAGGCTGGATAGATCACTTCAGCGGCCGAGACCTGCGCCCTATCTATCTAGCCAGCCGTATGCCGCAGCCCGAGGACGAGCCGGGCCTCGAGCTGCTCGTAAAGGCCCTCGACAGCATCTTCTTCCGCGGCTGCATCGCGGGCCTGCAGGAGATGCCGCTCATCGGCCGGCTCTTCCTCGCCAGCCCCTACCCCGAAGACCCCCACAGCCAGCCCTTTGGGCCCTTGCAGGAAAAGGCCAGCATGGACCGGTACCTGGGCTACAACAAGCGCTTCCTCTGCTACTGCATGAGGGTCCTGCCCCTCGGCGCCGACGACCTCGTCGAGCAGCATGCCTTCTCCTTTACGCCGGCGCAGCGAGGCCAGCTCGAAGCGCTCTGGAGCCGGCTGCAGAGGGCGGCAGCAGCGGCGGAGGAGACTGGCGGCGGCAGCAGCAGCAGCAGCAGCAGCAGAAAAGGAGAGGAAGAGGAGGAAGAGGAAGACAGCAGCAGCAGCAGCAGCAGCCTTGAAGGGGAGGTCCTGCAGGTTCTAGCTAGCTTCTGGATACAGCGCCTGCCCTCCGACCCCTTTGCGAGCCCGCTATGGCACTTCGTTGCCGTTCTCGGTATTAACGGCGAGACGGGCCAGCTGCGGCCGGCCCACCACTTCACCAGCATCCTCGCCGGCCTCATCTACACAGCCCGGGCGGTTGTAGCCGAGGCGGCCCTGCCTAGCCAGGACCGGGCAGCGATGGCCGACCTGCCCGAGCGGCTAGCAGCTATCCGGAAGGCCTGGCTGTGCAAGTCCAGCTATGCGCCGATGGGCTACGTCCTCAACCTCCTGCTCTATGGGAAGAAGATTGCTTTTGAGACCGGCAGCCGGCTGGCTGTAGTGTGGAATAGAGACGGCATGCTGCTCTACTTCCAAGGTCGGCCTCTAGCTATAGAGACAATCCGGCAGCTGATCGCAAGCATGACGGCCGATGCAGAAGACCTCCTCTGGGACGGGCTGTTATTCCGGCCCTGTAAGGTAGAGGCAGAGGCAGGCTCGGGCTTAGGCTGGCGGAAGAGCCTGGGGCTGCTTAAGTAAGAAGACTGCTTTCTTATCCCTCTTGCTACTATTCGAGACGACCTAATGCAGACCTAGCGGGGCCAGTCCTTCCTCCATACTAACAGCCTGCTCGGCAAGGAAAAGGAGATACTGCAGAACCTAATTGCCGGGCCTCTGAAGAAGCAGTTTCTCAACAGCCGGAATAAGTAGAAATAGCCCCGGGTCCAGCAGTATCTACAGCAGGTTAAGAGATTCCAGGAGCTGCTCTTGCTCCTAGTCTACCTTATAAATCACCCCCTCCAAGGCCCGGAAATCACCGGCCTGCAGCTTGTTAATGGTATTAATAGAGACTGCAGCCTCTTTATTATTGATAGCAAGGTCGTCCTCGTCAGCTAATACCATAAATCCCTTACTCACTTCAATAGCCCTAAGGTAATCCTGCAGATGCTGCCAGGCCGGGTGGGGCAGCTGATGGTAATATATATACTTTATATCCGACCCTTTACAGACTGCCTCTAGAGCAGCCGCTGGGCTCTCTATGATAAGGTCTACTTGCTGAGCGATTTTATCTGGTATCAGCTGGAGAGCCCTAGCACGCCTTAGGATAGCAGCCAGCTCTCCCGGGCTCTTGCTAAATAGAGCCAGCACTACACCGGCCAGAGGATTACCCTCCAGCAATGGCGGCATATAGCTATTGCTATTGGCAGGCGGCATACGCGAGCAAGGGGGGCCCAGAGGGCGAATTTCAACGAAGCTGGCGAGGCTGAGGCCGAGGAAGAGGAGGCTGAGAGCTACGAAGATGTAGAGGACCTTGCAGCTGCTCACACGAGCCGCACGGCAGCCGGCTATGGCGTGACGATTGATATTCTGAAGCGGCTGACCTCCGAGTCTCTCGAGGTCTTTGGCCAGGCTAGCCGGCGCTGGCATCGCTTTCTCGGCTGCGGCGGCGCTGCTGCTGGGGTCGAAGCCGAGACCGCAGAGGCTGTTGAAGGGCTAGAAGGGTCAGCAGCGAAGGAGGCAGCTTCGCTACTGCCGGAGGCCGGGCTTGAGAAGGAGGAGAAGAAGAAGAAGAGGAGGAGGCTTACGGCCGGCAGCGAGCTGCTATTAAAGGCAGAGAAGAGGCAGCAGGTAAGCAGCTGGCCTATTACCCTCGAGCAGCTTCAGGCCAGCGATAGTGGCAGCGGCAGCAACAGCCCAGCTATACACGACCGCCTCCTCCGCCGGGCTCTGCAGCAGGCTCTGCGAAATAAAGATACTGACTTTCGCTCGACCGAGCAGAAGGAAGCTATCCAGCGAGCCGCTGCCAAGCAGACGCCGCTGGTAGCGATCCTTCCGACCGGCGCCGGCAAGAGCCTGGTCTTTATAGTCCCGGCCCTTCTAATCGGCGCCGGCATGACGATTGTCGTCGTGCCTTTCCGCGCGCTCAAGGCACAGCTGGTCAGCCGCTGCCGAGAGGCAGGCTTAACCTGCAGCGCCTGGCCTGAAGCGCAGGACCTATGGCCTACTGTTACTATTATCTCGGCTGAGGCCGCCGTAAGCGAGAGCTTCCTGCAGTGGGCTGCCGGGCTGACCGTGAGCAACCGGCTCGACCGTATTGTCATCGATGAATGCCACCTGACCTTTACGGCGGCGCAGACCTATCGCGAGAGGCTGCGGCGGCTTACGCTGCTGCGAGGCCTCTGCTGCCCCTTAGTCTTCCTCACGGCCACTCTGCCTTTGCATAAGCAGCCGGACTTTGAAGCAGCTATACTGCTGCGGAATCCGATTTACATCCGCACCTCGAGCTATCGCCTGAACCTGCAGTTTAAAGTCCAGAAAGTCCCAAATAGCCGAGGTATTCGCAAGGTCAAGGAGCTTGTAGCAGCACGGACTAGAACGCTGCAGCCGGGAGAGAAGGGCATTATCTTCTGCCGCAGCCATGCAGACTGTAAGGCCGTTGCGCTATAGCTAGGCTGCAGCTACTACCACGGAGGGCCAGACGATCCCGATACTGCCTTCCTGGCCCAGCGAGATAGCGGCTACGAAGACTGGGTCGAGGGAAGAGCGCTGTATATTGTAGCTACAGCCGCCCTAGGCACCGGGCTCGATATAGTAGCTGTTATTCACATCATCCACCTGGACCTGCCTTGGTCGATCCTTAGCTATATGCAAGAGGCCGGGCGGGCTGGGCGGGCTGGAGAGCCGGCTGTTGCAGAGGTAATTGTGGAAGAGAGAAACTGGCCTCTTAGAAACCCAGAGCAAGAGGCCTATTAGGAGGAGGAAAGGCAGGAAATCGGCAGCCTGATCTAGACCCAGGGGTGCCGGCGTTATATCCTAGGCCGGTATATAGATGGAGACTACCGCAGCTGCCGCGCTATTAGCCTGCAGGCAGCTCTCTGCAATAACTGCTAGTAACAGGGCGAGCTGCTTGCTCTAGGGCCGGCCCTGCTTTAATCCTAAGAGCAGCAAAGCAGCTGGGAGCTGGCTGCAATTAAGAGCGCGCTCGAGTAGATTGACAGCCTCGCCCTCGGCCTTGGGCTAGGCAAGGCTGGAAGGATAGGGTGCCGGCCCTGCTGGGTGCTGTACGGAGCCGCTGAGGTAAGATATTCGTGGTATTGCTGCCTGAGACTGGAGGGCGGGGAAGCTAAGGGTATAGAGGCAGCTGCTATAGCCCAGGGCAAGCTGTATATATCTTTCTTTGCCGATATAATACAATTTCAGAGCGGCATTTAATATAAGAGGGGCAGGTAAGGCTAGTACCTGAGCTGCTTCTACTGCTATCTTTCTTAGACTCTATACCTAAAGAGCTATAAGAATCAGAGTTAAAGCTGTAGGTATAAGTATATTATACTACTAGTAGCCTTTATTATATTTCTTTAGCTGGGGATATAATATTTAGTTAAGAGAGATATTATTAAGTAAGTTCTTTAAGATAAGATAAATTATTAGAATTAGCTTAAGTAATAGTATTTATAGCTATTAGTAGAATTAAAATAATAAATATAATAGTTATATTTAGCTAGCTTATTTAGTAGTAATAGTAGCTATAAAAAAGAGAGAAGAGTAGAGTTTACTAGAGAAAAAAAAGAAAAAAAAAAGAAAAAGAAAAAAAAAAGAAATAAAAGAAAATAAAAAAAAAG
>NW_025764586.1:0-21031 GCF_021365365.1 Ilyonectria robusta
AGAGAAACCTTAATCTCATGCAGGCAGGCTAGAAAGCTCTGCTGTGGACTGGCACTGGCTGGAATCCCGACTTAGGGGGAATAGGTTAGAAGACTAAATAAATTCAGCGTGTATGTGTATTCGAGCTTCTGAATGAATGCGGATAATACTTGTACCCTCTGATACAACGTAATCCCCGAGCGTTGACCCTCCCCGAGCGATGATTCCGCCCAAGAGGGCCGATGGCTTCGGTATTGGAATACTGGGCAACCAGGATACCATTATCAGTCTCCATACCAACGGGGCAATAGATACGGAACTGGCTTTAGGCATGGAGGCGAAGAAATCGACTTAGAGACCATTGATCGGAAAATAGCCTGTCGTCAAGTAGAGGGCACGGCAGAACAGGCGTAAAAGTAATTAGCGGGCAAGGGACGGGCCGCTCAGCCCTGAACTAGAGACCAGGTTGCGACTTTACGAGCAGATAGTTTTCGACTTTTATAAGAAGCTTGCTATATAGCGAGCTATAGTTTTATATAGGATGTTTGTATTTTACTTAAAATAAAGTTTTCTTAATAGTAATATTATACTAGACCCCTCTGTATTTATATAATAGTATTGGAAAAACCCTATAGGAAAACTATTACTAAGGGTAAGAGAGATTTAGAAAACTAGAGCTATATCTCTATCTACTAATTTGGTATAGGCTACTAAAGCTTTTAATATTATATTTAAGCTATATAAGTTTTGGTGATAGTTAGGTACGGGCTATATAACTTAAAGTCTGTAAATATTAACTTAAAGGTAAAGTTATTAACAATAATATTATAAAGGAGCTTCTTCCTCTAGTTAGGGTTATTCTTATATTTTCAACCCTTCTTATCTTTAACTTTAGCAAGTTTGAGATTCTATTTACATCCTCTTAAGGTGTACTATTAATAAAAAGAGTATTTATAAAATATTTTTCCAGGACCTTCTTCTTATAGGTCTAGTTGTTAACGTATATTCCTCCTCTAGCAGGCCCGATATAAGAATAGTAAACTTTAGGCCGATACTATACTATTTACTAGTATACCGACCTATATAGTAATATATTTTAGCCCAATTTATAGTTCTAATTAAATTAAATACTCCTAGTAAGAAAATTTATATATTCTATATTATCTCTATATTACTTACTTACTCTAGTGCAATACTTATTATATACTTAATAGATACCGGTAGCTAGTATATAGGTAAGAGTAGTAATTACTTTAATATAACTTGGCGTACTAAGCTTCCTAATAGTAGCAGCAATAAGTATATTAAGGAGAAAGCTAAATTACTGAAATATTACGTTGTATTGTAAAATTTCCTACTAGTTATTCTATATAATAAAGGTATTGATTATTACGGGAACTATAATTTTAAAGAGACTCGAGTTGAATATTATAATTATAGTAGCTGCTGCAATATAATTATTTGCAGTAAACTTAGTAATTTCGTAAGATATTAGTAGATTGAGAAGGGAGACTGAATTTAGATTAGTAAAGAGGCTAAAAAGATACTCGGTATTGAGCTTACATCCGGGGAAATTATAAGTAATATTAACGCATCCTTATACCTATAAGTATATTAGCACTCGGTAACTATACCTAAAGGCTTCTTATTTTGTATTTTCTATAAAAAAGGTTGAGTTAATAATCTTAGTCTATTTAAGGTTGGCGGGATATAGAAAATTATTTTAAAATTTAGTCTCTAACTTCTAAAGCTTATTATATGTAAACTTAGGATAATTTTAAGATCTATAAGAAGCTATATATATTTATTATTAGTAAGAATAAGATATATTAATATATATTATATTAAGTAACTAATTAGTTACTTCTTTATATAAGGTTATAGACTTAAATATAAGAATATTATAAAGATACCTATAGATATTATTAAAGAGGTAAATTAAGTAAATAAAAAAGTAGTTTATAGCTTAAATATAATTATAAGGGATTTATATAGGAGTAAAAATAACTTTAAATAAAATATTAATAAATTAATATAAAAGTTATACTTAGAAGTACTTATAAATAAAAGTTTAATATATTATTAATAATATAACTATCCAATTTTAATAGAATGTAATAGTAATAGTTAAATTCTATAGGAAAATCTAGATATATAAAATATTAATAACTAAGTAAAAAAAAGAAACTTATAGTAGTATTAATACTATTTTATATATATATTATGCTATCTCATATATATATTGCTAGAAAAGATTATACTATTAATAATACTACTATAAAGGTAAATTTTAAAAGATTTTAGCTGCTATTAATTTACTAATTAATTAATATATAAAACTTAAATCTTATTTAGATTTAAAGACTTAGAAATTCCTTATATTAAGGTAGTAATTGCTTATTATATCTTTAAGTAAACTTCTATTTATAATAGTAAAAACCTATAGAGGTTTCTAATTTAGTGAAAATTAGCTAGGGAAATCTTTATATATATATAGAAGTTTTTTTAAGTAGTAATATTATTAGATATTCTTAGTTATATTTTATAAATCCAGCCTTAATTATTTAGAATTATATACTTCCTTCCTTTATATTATTAACCTTACTATTAATTTATTAAAGGATAAAATTATATACTTCTACCTTATAATAAAAGTACTTTAGTTTTTTAGTATATTACTAGCTATATATTAAACTTTAAAAGAAATTTAAATAAAATAGTAAAGATATTTAAGTTTTACTTAGTAGCTTATAGTAATTTATAATATCTATAATAGATATATATTTAGTTATTTAAAATACCTTTTATAAGTTATAATTCTTAACTATAAAAATTCATAATAGTAATTAAGAAAATAGATAAATAAAATAATCTTGCTATTTTAAGAAGCCTACTATTTTATATATTAATAGAGAGTAGAAACTGTAAAATTTAGGGGAATATCTTATAACTTACTTAAAATTCTTTTAGTAGTAAGATTTTTAGACTAGAAGAAGAAGGCTATTTTTATTCCATTTTAAATTATACTAATCCTTAACTTAAAATACTAATATAAATTTAGATTGTACTTAAGCTTAGGTAGAATTTCTCTTAGAATAAATAAATTATATTACTAATATTATTAATTAGAAGAAATTTAATATTTGTAAAGTAGGTAAAGAAACTCTACTATAATATTAGTAATATATTATATCTTATTTTCTTTTTAATTTATATAAGTTTATAAAATTATTAGAAATAAAAACCTACTTAATTATTTTATTTCTTATAACTTTCTTTATATTTAGTAATATATTCTATATATTCTATATTAGGAAAATACTATGCTACTAGATTTATAATCCATATAAAATACCTCTAGCAATAATATATAGGTTTATTATAGAAATAGCAAGTTAGGAAGCTTTTAATTTTATAGTATATACTAAATTATATAGAAGAAAAGCCTATTTTCTTATACTTATCTAGTTAGAATTATATATATAAAGTAAAAATCTTTCTTAATTCTAGCCTGTATATTTATATCTAATTGCATAATGTTTTAAATAATAGCAATTAAAGTATATATTAATAATATATATCTATAGATATAATCTAAGAAGCCTTAAAAATAATAAGTTATTAATAGTAGTAATAAATAAGATTAAGGTACCTAGAAAATAACTTTAATAATTTTAAATACTATAGGCTTAATATTTACTATATAATTTAAGTTATTATATTAAGGGCTAATATTAAGAAGAATACTAGCTATAGATAATAATACCCAGCTAAAGAGTACTTATAATATAATAATAATAAGAATTTTATTTAGGTTTTTTAAAGGATATATTTATACTAGTTATCTAACTTATTAATATAAAGCTTTTCTTATTTTAAACTTAACTTTATAAGCTTACTCTATAATATATAATTAGGTAATAAACCTTCTATAAATATAAGATTGTAAGTAAGAATAAGTATATAAGTAGATTTAGTTAATTTATATTATTAGATATTATTATTAGGTATTTTTTGTACTTTATAAATAGGCCTAAAGAGATATAAATAATAAATATATTTTATAAATAATTATGAAATTATATATTGTAGATATAAGATTCTTATTTTTAAGTTAATATTATATATTAGCAGTACTTCTATATATCTATTCTTACTTATAATTCCATTACTATAAGAGGTTAATTTAATTATTAAAAGAATTAGTATAACCTAGTGGGTATTAAATCTAGTTTTAAGGTATAGCCTAAGTATATAGCTAAAACCTAATATTAGCTTCTAACTAATTAACTCAATCTTGGAGGCTTTATTATATATATAAAGAGAAGAACTAAGTAAGAGTTACTTAAACTTCTATGGGAAATAATCTTCTTATTTGCCTATTGCCTATAAGGTCTATATGCCTATATATATATGAGTAATATGCCTGTAGACTTTAGTAGGAAGTGAGAATAATTAGAAATATCTTTTTTTAGAACCTTACTACCTCAATAGGAAATTAGAATTTACATTAGGGAGTTAAGGAAGTGTTAAGCGATATGGACAGCTATAATTATCATTCCCTATTATATGCTACCGGATTGCTTTGAGTTCTAAAGTATATAAAAACTAGTATTAGACTTAGATTAGAGAAGTATATAGCATTAGACTTTTTAAATAAGTATATTTCTTTATATAATAATAACTAGTTTATAAGTTTATTATATCCTAGCAAAATATCTCTAGGATATCTAGTTTGAAGTAATTTAGAGCTACTACTTTACTTAAGAATTTTTTCTTAAAATATTATTTAAACTTGCTCTATTTTTCTTTTTTTATCTATTTTAAAACTCTACTAGTTTTATAGCAGTTAACTAAAGAGGTAAGTAAAAGTAATAAGTACACTTTATAGACTAACTAGAATTAGATATTAACCTAGGCCTATTATTGATATTTTATCTTATAAAGTAATATGCTAATATAGTATATTACTAGAAGAATAATAACTTACCTGAAGATAAGGTTTCTTATTATTTTAATAACTGCCTATTAGTATAAGTAGAGAATACTACAACCCTAGTAGAATTTAAAAAGTAAGCTTATAAAGAGCTTCTTATAAGTTAAGTTATAATTCTAGCCTAGCTTTTATTTTCCCTCTTATTATTACTACTACTACTAAAAACTTCTTTAAATACCTAAGCGCCCCAGTAAGTACTTATAATATCTCTTTTATAACCCTAGAAGATTTCTTAATATTATAATATTAAGTCCTCTAAGCTAATTAATTATTAGTAGTTTACTTCTTACTGACATAATAGAATTTATAGCTACTAACTATATCAATAACCTTATAATTATCTCTTTTTAAGATTTAGTATTAATTTAAAGTTAGCTTTTTAATTTTATATTTATCTATATACTAATAGATATTTATAGCAGCTATATAGTATACTAGGGTTTCTAGATATCTTAGGTAGATACTTATAACTATATTTTCTAAGCAATAAGAACTACTATAATAAGAAATCCGGGATTCTATATTATTATTATAAGCCATAGCCTAGACGGAGCTATTACAAATCTCGCCGTAGCAGAACTAAGAAATAATAGGTATAATATAGCTTTAGTAATTTTACAATAGCCTAATAGCATTCTAGATTTACTTATATATTACTAGTATATATTTAGCGCTCCCCGTTTTAAAGACGACGCCCTCAGCATATATATTACCAATTAAGCTGGGGGTAATTATTACATCACATATTACAACAACCCAGTCCCACATATACCACCTATATTAGTCGGCTATATACATATTAGTCTGGAGTATTATATCTTAACCCCTAATCTCGCGCCTATTACTGCTGCCGATATCAGGGTATACCCAGGCATTAAAAATACCGATTGTAACGGGGCGTGGATAATACCGGACATCCTAGCGCATATCCAGTATTTTGACATAACGGGGCTTTGTTATCTAGCTCTGGACGTCTAAGAGGGATAGCAAGCTGGTATTCGCACACTATGGCTAGTTGAGCGGCGTTTCATACATTGTCCTTACTCTATGTATTAGGTTTTATCCAGCAATCTAGGGGTTGGCCAATTGTTAGCCTTCACTGTAACGTCACTATAACCTTCTAGCTAAATGCGGTCAGGGAGCGTTCCTTTTCCAGAGCCTGTGTTCCTGTGGTCATTTGACGAAAGAGTACAATTCCATCGAAAATGATTACTATTCTTACAGTTAAGGCCAGCCGCCGGATCTCGCGGATATTTAGTTACAGCTAGTACGAACTCGTCTTCCTAAGGAGAACTAATACATTATGTCCCAAATTTGGTTAGCAGTTCGGCCAGGACCCCCTGAATCGGAGTCCCAGATCTTGTCCTTCTGCTCCTCGTGTTATGTTTTGTATCTAGATCTGACCCTACGGGTCATCTCAATCCATCTATTACCTTTCAGGAGCAGCCGACGAAATCGGGCTCTCGACTCTGCGGAGTCATACCCACTAATCTCAGCCTCTGCCACCGATCCCATGTCTTGTTAGTCTCGGAGTCTGGCAGTTGAGTAGCACCACCTGGACATGATAAAGGAGTCTTTGCGCGAAGAATGTGGAAGGTTGTGGGGCTTGGCAGGGATCACTGTTCGTTGGTTCGTGAGGTGGGAGGTCGAGTGTGAGACGCTGACGGAAAACGCCGAATCTGAAGGACCCATCTCCTTCGGTCGCGGCGTCGGCTTCCACAGACGACTTTAGATTACTTCAGTATTGTCATTTCCCGCCTCCGATTGCAACGCTTCAAAACGGTGCGCCCTGAGAGCCAAACTCGGAGGCCCGAGAGCCAAGCGACTCAGCGATGCCTTGTATGCCAGACGTTGGCCAGCCAGGACTCCCGAACAGAGGGTGGCTCAGAATATAATGTGGAGCTGCTATAGCTTGTACAAGGTAGAGCGACCCATCGAACTCTAGTACAAATAGGTGATTTGTAATAATTGGCGACTGCACGGAAGGCTCTGTAATCATTCCGATCAAGGCATAATGAATTTTCAAGCACTAGGTCAGCGACATTGGCTTATGGATCTCACACCAATAGCTTTATCATCAACCACCTGGTACTAGAAAACCTAAACCTGGTTGTGCGACCTAGAAGGTGGATCAGGGTAATATGAGATAGAATGCTGTGCAGGCCAGGCATAATCTCAACGAGACTCAGGAAACAACTGTACTTAGTAATCCAGCTGTGTTTCAAGTAAAATCTACGGGCTAGAGTACCCCACCACTAAGGAGAGGTTAAGGGCAGGGTGGCCATCGATAAAAATATCGA
This sequence comes from Ilyonectria robusta, assembly GCF_021365365.1. NCBI lineage: Eukaryota > Fungi > Ascomycota > Sordariomycetes > Hypocreales > Nectriaceae > Ilyonectria > Ilyonectria robusta. The sequence goes on from NW_025764586.1 coordinate 7,276, forward strand.
TTTTATCGTCGATCAATATTGTATCGACCCCTATCGATGTCGACCTCACCGAGTTGATGCCGCAAGCCTGCTTAGCCTACTCAGTAATATATGAAAGAAATGTGCTGCATTTCACCAGAATCGCATATTACGACACCCTGGAGATACGCATGATGTCAGTAAACCTGTCCGTCGCGGTCTAATGGCTGTCCTTTCTCTATGGAGCCCCCCGGATCCAGGCAGTCTCCCTTTACGACCAGGCTCTACCCCTTGCTGAAATTAAATCTAACCCCTGTATTCATTAGTGTATTTTAAACTGATGTGGAGTTTTCTACGATCGTCGCCGCAGCTATGAGAGGGGTCACCAGTATCACAAAGGGTGATGCGCCATCCGCAGAAGAAAAGAAATGCCAAACGAAACCCGCGGATACTAAGAGACCCGCGGACATCAGTATACATCTCCGTCCGGCCCGAACAATATTGCGTGGGCAGGTAAGTTCGTACTAGCCGTAACTCAATGCTGGTGGTTGCGCCGGGCGTCCAGCCTTCCATGTAAGCTTGCTAATCATGCTGCTGTAAAAATTAACATTTGCAAATTAACTTCGAGAATGGGACAACACAGGTACTCCGTAGTTCTCGAATCGTCATGCTCTTGATTGACCGTGCGGGTTTGGGATCCCTAAAACGAGGGTATCATGAAGAACCCGAGGCCGTTTACATTTCTAAGTTGACATGTAATCATGGAACTAAATCGAGATTTGGGAGGGTGAGGATTCCAACTTGAAACCGGAATTCCTCGGCCGTCAGAAAAATGACGGTTTAGTAGTATTGACAGGGGGCTCTTCGGCACAGCGGAACGGGGCGTTTGGTACTTGGGTTAGCTTTTCTAGAAAAGTATAATTACAAAGTTTAAAGGCATTAAAAATTCCGATCTTGCTGAGGCATATGAACAGGTTCATCAACTTCCAGGGGCTGAAGAAGTCCGAGCGTAGGGCTTGGATTATCCACCGCTGCTGAGTGCTGGTATTTTCATACAGTGAAGACATTTCCCGCACCTCCGAGTCGGGCTTGGAGAACAACGGTGGACAAGGCCGGGGCATAGCATGGTGCAATTCATTGGTCAGGTTTGTTCCAGCATCAACAGCACACAATCCTGGGCAATAAGTACGCTAGACACGCAGAGAGCATTCGCAAATGCCAGCGATCGCCATGTCTTGACGAACTCCACTTGCTTGGCACCGGCTTATGCCATTACTACAAGAAAATAGGGGCAACTCGTGTTGGTACACTTAAATTAAATTAAATTAAATCAATATACGTGTTATATAATCATGCCGAGTTTGTCTGCTCGATGCGCGCTGTCACTCGATATAAGTCGATCGTTTGAGTTATTGTTCCAGGCTTGGGTTCATCCTGTCGTTCTTATTGCCATTTTTTTTATCTGGTAAATCGATCGTTACTACACCGGAATTCTCCCTTTTACACCGGATAGGTTGGTGATCTAAGTATCATGGGTCCCACAAACCTCATCGCTTGCACTCTGCTTCTTGCGGTAGGAGCACAGGCAGCCATCCCGAGGATTCGCGGGTTCAGACTGACTTGGGCCGACGACTTTAATAGTTTCCCTAATGCTCTATCCGATGACTGGAACTGGATTATTGATATAGGTACCAGCTATCCTGGTAGTCCTCAGTCTTGGGGTACTGGCGAAATCTAGATATATATAAATAGCACCGAAAATATCTGTATTAATAGTAAGGGCAATTTTTTAATTACTACTCTATAGAGCTCTTCTAGTATATAGATATGTTTCTAAATTGAGATTTAATAGATAGATTTTATAGTATAACTAGAAGGGAAAATATAAATCCAGGCCAATCTAAAGATTCCCTACCTGGATAATAATAGTATTAGATATTAAACTGCTTTTTAGATATTTAGTAGTAAGTATTATAGTAATTACTAATATAAAAATACTATTCTAATTCAGTCTAAAAGTAGCTATTATAACTAATATAGAAACTGGCTATCTATTAGAGAGTATAATATTATAGAGAGCATTAATACCCTTAGCTGGGCCTGGGGCGTACTATATTACAGCACGAACCCTGGAGGGCCTTGTAATAAACCTAATAGTATAGGCAGCAGCAAACCATACCCTAACAGCTCTTGTACAGGGAACTTCCACACCTACACTATCGAGGTTGATAGGATAGAATATCCCGAAACGCTTAGCTGGTTTGTCGATAGGGAGCAATTCCACCAAGTCAACGAGACGCAATTGCCGGAAGACGTTTGGGAGAAGACGGTGCACCGCTCTTATTTTATTCTCCTGAATATGGCTATAGGCGGTGGCTTCCCGAACGGCGTTTTTGGTGGTCCGACGCCGACCAACAGTACTATTTCAGGAGGCACGTACGAGATCCGATATGTTGCTGTGTATAACTCGATCGGCTATCACCATCACTAAGATTCTGCTGCTCCGTTACCTTTACCATTTCTTTGGCCCCTGACGCGAATCCAAAGGCTGAAATGCTTTGTGAGCGTGAAAGGGTCGGTTTGTTCACATAGGATTAGTTTTATTTATATAGGCGTCCCCAGCTGCGTCCCATGTCACCATAGTAGAATCAGATGCTACAATTTACTGCTACCTAAGAAATGTGATATTCGACTGTGACTTCCTGCAGGTACAACTAGAGTCCTGGGTTCGAAAATATAGAGCAGTAGAGCCGGCAACTTATATATAGTAAACCTTTTAAACTCGCTTATTCGTTTATACGCCGTAGCTTAAACATGAGAAACTGTAGAATCCGTCTTGCTCAGTCCGCTACAATGGCGCACAGCTCGACGTCGGCGCCCTTTTCGAGCAGCAGCTTAACGATGGCCTCGTGGCCTTTACGGACCACCTCCGATAGCGACGTCCGACCATCTTTGTCCTTGCACTCGACGTCGGCGCCCTCTCGAGTAGCAGCTTGACGATAACCTCGTGCCCATTCCATGCAGCCCGCTGTAGCGGCGTCTGACTATATTTGTTATTGCACTCGACGTCGGCGCCCTTCTCGAGCAGCAGCTTGATGATGGCCTCGTGCCCGCTAGCGACGGCCCATGATAGTGGAGTCCGACCATGCTCGCTGTCTTTCGCCTCGACCTCGGCGCCCTTTTCAAGAAGTAGCTTGACGACCCCTGCGCATGTCACATGCCTTCTTAGGCCATCTCACCGGTTGCGCAACCCAGCTGCCCGGATATCTTCTTGGACTAGCACGTTGATCAGGACCGCGGCGTTGATCAGGATGGGGCCAGGTTGTTGACGAAGGTGCGCTAGAGTCCATCCTCAAACTACCGGTTGATATCGAAAGTTATTTGATATCGAAAGTTATTTGGAACTTTCCTGCACACTAATGCAAATGGCTTACGCGCGTACTAAGGTACGCTAGGGCACAGACCAAGTTTGGTGCAGAGTCCTGACTTATGTGACAGTTGTGAGATGCGCCGATGTACGAATACGAACTTTCTGAATGCGAGGAGTGGTCTTGCGCCGTTGGCTTGGCGCCTCCTAAGCCCTACTCAAAACCACCCGCCTGCGTTGTTGGCCCCCTGAATTCGACAGGCTGGCAATTTGTACGCGATCGCACAAACCACCTCTTTCTCCCGTAACGCATTTCGGAGTGTTGACAACCTCTACCCCTATACGTCATCTCCTACCTTCCGCGACAAAGTGGCCTGCTAGACGTCTGGTACCTAGCTGTTCACCGTTTCTGCCGCCCCATTCGATTGCACGAGATGTCGTCCACTGCCGTACGGTTTACGGTATCCCTCTCATCATATCTTCGAGTTTGCAGCTGCATGGAAGGCTTGAAATACTCTCTCTCGAGGCCCAACGCCATCCCATGGGCTGAATAACGATTAGAAGTTACTGATAACTGTACACGCGGACACTACAAAACACCTAAATCAATAGTGGAATTCATGGACCCAAATAGCACCTCTCCAACCAATCACATCCCCTTCAAAGCCTCCTCGATCCCCAGCCATTGAGACGCGCGCAAAGTACCCGCCGACCAGTAATTCCCAGCTGTATCCTTCCCGAAAATAGGAAACGAGTACCGGCCAGAGAAGCCATTCAAATGTGTTATGACCTGGACATACGACGGCCTCCCAAGCGTATTAGGCCGCTCCATGAGTTGGGGATACGGCTTAAGGTTAGCACTCGCGGTAGAAAAATCAACATCAAACAATCTACCCTTGGTCCAATTGCTGAAGTTTAGCATTTGAGTGCTCGAGTCGCCGAAGATGGGAGCCCGTCCAGTTGCCTCTGTTGCCGTCTTGAGGAGTGCTGCGAAGGCTTCGATTTGCTCCCGTGTCCCTTGTTCCTGGATTGATTGTCGCACTTGTGATGCCACATAGCTGAGGGGCTTGTTGAAGACATCTGACGCCGACATGAAAGCAAACACCGCATACACAGCATTCGACATATAGGCAGTGCCGGACGGCAGAAGGTCGTTGGCTAGCACACCTCGTAGACTGAAACCGTTCGAGATGAGGATGGTTCTGGTTGATGTTCGGGGCAGATGTTGAATTGCCAATCGAGTCCACCAGGCGCTAATGATATCGCCATCGCTGAGGAATGGCTCGCTACCGCTAGCATCCTGAGCAGCGAGCTCCTGAATAGCTGTCTGCTTCATGGCCTGCAGGTATGAATGCGGCAAACACACGACGCGAGTCTCCTCTTCACGCCACCACAGCTGCTCAAACATGTAGCGAGCAACGAAACCGAGCATGCCAAGCCCGGTTACCTGGTAGCTAGCAAGCATAGATTGCTCGACTGGCGTAGAGCCAAGAGTGGCCAATGGGTCAGCATTGAAGCCGTGAAAGGGGGGCACTCGGTCTTCCTGACCGCTAAGTACAAGGCTCCACGCATTCAACAACGTCGCCATCCCCATTGCATCGAGGAATGTATGCGGCCAAGACAACGATACCAACGTCGCGTCTTCGAATGAGACAATGTAGAGGCATAGCTGAGGTTCATCTGCGAAGAGATAATCATCAAGCTTCTTTGGAGCATCCGGGCGGCGAACAAGAGAGATGAAGTCTGCAGGGTTGGCTTGTACCGATGGACGACTGCTCATTTTGGGCAAACGAGATGCGAGAGGATGATCCTTAATGTTTATGTCGTGTTTGATTCTCGTGTACGAGAAGCCTGGTCTTGTCTCATCGAAACTTGTTGGGATGTGGTATTCCAGCCTACCGGCCTCCTTATTTGCCCTTTAGTCAGCACCTGATCGTTTGTTTGATCACGGATGATAACTTGCATTCATCCGCAGCCTTGCGCCGAGCTTCCTCCAAGCCCCCAGTTCCATCAGGCTCACCAAGGCAATACGGAGCGTTTCGCTGTCCAGAGCATCGTCAAACCGAAGCGTCAAGTCCAGAACTATCGATCGATGGACGGGCTGATCATCAAGAAAATGTAGGGGAATGATTGTGTCTGTTGGAATGGTCGCCGGCTGGGTCGGCTTCATTGGACTGAATGGCCACATGACACTGCTTGGCAACGGGCCTAGATCAGGGATAGATTAATAAAACGTGAAAATGACCGAGAAACGTGAACAACTCAGACAGACATGAAGAGAACAGGAAGCCCTTTAAGATTTGGGCCGGGCCAGACTTAGTAATTGACTAATATTCGCAATGGATTGATTGATGTAGTGGGCTTGTCGGACGACGGGACAGGCCGGACTCCGTGATACGAACACGAAAAATCTCTTGGCGTGATTGCGTAAATTGGGGCCGCTTTTGTGAGCGAATGGCTGGCCACCATGGTTTAACCCACCACCTGCCCAGTCCGCCTCCATATCTTACCACGTCTGTGTACAACTCCAGTCGAATTCCCATGCGCTGGTTAATTGCGTGGCTTTTTTGAACATTCTTGTCAATCATGGGCCTTTCCCAGGGCATTACGGCGCCATTGCCCCAGCAATTCCACTCTCTGGGCGCCGTGTCGCGAGTCAGTGTCATCTTAGGCGTCATCGTGCTCCTCGCCGTCGCACTCAACGTCGCCTCTCAGTTACTCTTCAAGAACCCACGCGAGCCCCCTTTAGTCTTCCACTGGTTTCCCTTCATTGGTAGCACCATCGCCTACGGTATAGATCCCCCAGCCTTCTTTCAGCAGAACCGGGACAAGGTACGATCTACTCACCCCTGGAAGGCTAATGCCCCCATTTGCGTGTCCTCGCAACTAACGGATACCTCTCAACAGCACGGTGATGTCTTTACTTTCATTCTCTTGGGCAAGAAGACGACTGTCTGCATCGGTCCTCAGGGCAATGATTTCATCTTGAACGGCAAGATTCGTGATGTTTGCGCCGAAGATATCTACACTGTCCTGACTACTCCCGTTTTTGGCAAGGATGTTGTCTACGACTGTCCCAATGCCAAGCTGATGGAACAGAAGAAGGTAATCGCGTCCCCAGCGCTGCTTATATGAGGATGAGGATGGTGCTTACGCGAGGTGCTATACAGTTCATGAAAGTTGCCCTGACAACCGAGGCCTTCCGCTCCTACGTCCCAATCATTTCCTACGAGGTCGCCAACTACTTCAAGAAGTGCCAGGATTTTAAGGCAAAATCCGGCATCATTAATATCCCCCCCAAGATGGCTGAGGTTACGATTTTCACCGCGTCACATACTCTGCAGGGCGCCGAAATCCGGAATAAGTTCAACGAATCTCTCGCTGCTCTATATCACGATTTAGACATGGGCTTCTCCCCGATCAACTTCATGCTACACTGGGCACCCCTACCCTGGAACAGGAAGCGCGATCACGCCCAGCGCACCGTTGCCCAGATTTATATAAACAGCATAAACGAGCGCCGCGCCAATTGCCAGACTGGCGGCCTGGATATCATGACCCATCTGATGAACTCGACCTACAAGGACGGTACCCGGGTCCCTGATCACGAGGTTGCCCATATGATGATTGCCCTCCTCATGGCCGGCCAGCACTCCTCCTCCTCCATCGGCTCCTGGATCATGCTGCGCCTTGCCCAGAACCCCGCCATCATGGAGGAGCTCTACCAGGAGCAGGTGCGCGTTTTCGGCACTGATCTGCCGCCCCTCGCGTACGAGGACCTTGCCAAGCTTCCCCTAAACCATGCCATTATCAAGGAGACCCTTCGTCTACACGCGCCCCTCCATTCTATTATGCGCGCTGTCAAGCACCCTATAGCCGTTCCTGGCACTCAATATGTCATCCCGACTACTCATAATCTCCTAGCCGCCCCCGTTTTCTCTGCCTCCGACCCAACCTACTTTCCCAACCCATCCTTGTGGGATCCTCACCGTTGGGAGGCTGGCTCCCCAAACGCCCCCATGATTGTTTGCAGCAATGCTGAAGAGGAAAGGGTCGATTACGGCTATGGCCTGGTCAGCAAGGGGACCGCCTCCCCTTACCTACCCTTCGGTGCTGGCAGGCATCGATGCATCGGCGAGCAGTTCGCCAACGTACAGCTGCAGACCATTACCGCCCAGATCGTCAGGTTATTCAAGTTCAGAAACACCGATGGGAGCGATAAGCTCGTTGGCACTGACTACGCCTCGCTCTTCTCGCGGCCTCTCGAGCCGGCGAACATCTATTGGGAGAGACGTTGAGCATCGTTGGCAAAGGAATATTAGCAGCGAGGGGCAAGGAGAGTGAGTTTACGCTTTCGAAGGGCGGATGTTTGGTCATGAGAGTGCTAGATGGATCTTAGGTTTTGGATGTCGTGGGCTACTTTACTCCACGGCCAGTGCTCCACTGTCGCGTTCAAACTGAGGCAAACAAAGATCAATGTTGGATCGAAAAACTCCCGATCTTGTTAAATTTTCGAGATAAAACCTATGATTCGAGTGCAGATGTCGCGATCTAATATGGAAAGCATCAATTCTTAATGTCATAGAAGCATCCTTGGACGCTATTACGAGCTTGATTATACATTGGATCACCCCTTTCTGGCTATGATTGTGATAGTTCAGTATTCGTACAAAGATGTCGGCTAGTAAGATGCTGGGCATGGTGGACTGCGTGCCTGTGTTGATGTCCAATTTCTTGCCTCGCTCCCAGAATAGAATCTAGCCTGATGAGAATATCGCGTCGGTATCGAGCTACGAAACGGAGTCTGAAACTATGGCTAATAGCAAGGACGTTAGTTAGAGTCGGTTTTGATACAAGACGTTGCCTGGGGAGGCAGAAAGGGGCCTAGCTCTTATGCCTCGAGGACCTCTCAAGTGAAAGTTTAGACCCCGGTTCGAGTTCGTAGGTGCCTTATACAGCTTGCATTTGCGTTGGAAAATGACATCGGACATAGCTTAATGGACTCGGGTTCGGGTTCGGACTCGGGCGAAATGTCGAACCCGTCGGTGTTATTCAGTGACCGATTGGCTAGCCACCCCGGCCGTAAGACTGGTTCCCCCACGTTGTTGATAACGGCTAAATAGTTCTTTTAAACTGTTGAGAGGTCCGAGATGTGTGTATTGATGATGTGTAACTAGCTGGCTAAGGCCAGGGAATTAGGGGGCGCACACTATTTATCATGGAAGGTACGGCGTGTCTAGGGTGATTTTGCCAATATCATAGTCCGGGGCCGGAATCTATCTTGTTGTTCAGGTTGCTCCTCGTTGAGAACTCGAGACACAATAGTACAGAACACAGTTTTACACAATATAGGCATCTCAAATAAGTTCAATGCTATGTAATACATAAGGAACCCAGGATCCCATTTGTAATTAGCCGAAGCGGTTGGAATATTTGAAGAATGCAGAAGGGAGTTTTAAGAAGGGACAAGGCCCGGAAGGAACTGTTGTCTTCTTATTCATTGTAACCCGGGGTCAGCTGCGAAGGCTAACATAGGGGTCTCGGATTTGAAGGAGTGGCTGTAAGGAGATCAATTTCGCTTTATAACGCATTAGAAAATTTATCAATTGGCGTGAAATTATTATTATCAATAAAAAGGGACTCGGTTTCACGGCTTATTACAAAAAATCGATTGAAATCGTGATATTGGCGGTGTTATGAAGGAGTGATGTAGCTATATAAGACTCTGTGATGTAAAGGGGGAGTTGTAGCTGCGGGAGGAAATTTTCAGTCATATGACGTTGCACGTGCGAAAAGTTATATGACTAGCAAAAAGGGGTGATTGAAAATAGCACGACTCTTGTCCAATTGCGTACAATTTGCCAGCCAGTCGAATTCAGGGGGGCCAACAACGCAGGCGGGTGGTTTGAGTAGGGCTTAGGAGGCACTAAATTAAGGGCGCGAGACTGCTCCTCGCATTCAGAAAACTCGTATTCGTATGCTGTGTGTCGTGCGCATACCAGGGCTCTGCGCCAAACTTGGTCTGTGCCCTAGCATACCTTAGTACGCGCGTAAGCCATTTGCATTAGTATGCAGGAAAGTTCCAAATAACTTGACAAGAGCCGCAGCTCCGTCAACATGGGCTCCCCATGATGGTGTTGTATTTGGATCTCGGAGCATAGTCTGGAGTGGTTATCAGTTTAGCGTGGTTGGAGGCGCCGTGTTTCAGAGATTCAACAACTAACCTCATCGCCACTAACTCGCATTCAGAAAATTCGTATTCGTATGCTGTGTGTCGTATGCATACCAGGGCTCTGCGTTAAACTTAGTCTGTGCCCTAGCATACCTTAGTACACGCGTAAGCTATTTGCATTAGTATGCAGGAAAGTTCTAAATAACTTTCGATATTAACCGGTAGTTTGAGGATGGACTCTAGCGCACCTTCGTCAACAACCTGGCCCCATCCTGTCAGATTTCCCCACTTCCCCGGCACGGGGTGGTCAGGGTTGGGAAACAAAGGACCAGAGCCGATCCAGACGGCGGCCTGACTCACGTCAAAGCGGTCTATCAAGGAACCCGGCCAAACTCAAACCTTAACTTATTATCGCTTGATATCCCACTACAGTATATATATGCAACTGGCTTACGTGCTAAAGGCTACGGAGTAATGTAGTATTCTCTATGAAACTTAGGATCTAAGTTGTAACTTTGTTCTTTCCCCCGGCCCCAGTGGCAGACATTTTATCCTGATTCTTTATCAGGCCAATCAAGCAGTCGTCTGCCCATCCCGAATGCAGCTCCTGTTTGGTCTACAAGCAATGGCAAAGGGATCTTGTAGCAGGGACAGAAGTAGTTTAAATTCATAGGCTGCTCTTTCATTCTGGACTTGCCAATCCTCATCAGTTGTACTCAACAGACCGGCATAATCTAATCCTTCCAAACTGCGAACGACACTCTCTGACCTCTCCACGCCCGTCGTTCTTACCAAGAACCCAGCTTCAGATCAGATATCTATCGACACGCGCAGAAACGATGGCGTCACCTGCTGTGAAATATGTAAAGTGCGTTCGTCCTCTGGAGATTAAAACTCAACGGAGGAGGGAAAACAATCAATCCCAGTGATGAGTTTTCTTCTATCTGCTGTTTCGAGTTCCTTGTCCAATATTAACATTCCGTCTTCAGGCTGGGAGACTCTGGCCTCAAAATCTCGCAAATCATTCTCGGCGGTATGAGCTTTGGCGACAAGAACTGGCAGCCCTGGGTTCTTGACCAGGAGGAGGCTATCCCGATCATTAAATACGCCTTCGACCGCGGCATCAACACGTGGGATGTTGCGGATGCGTATTCCAACGGCCGTTCCGAGGAAATCATCGGAAATGCCATCAAGAAACTCGAGATCCCGCGGTCCAAGTTGGTTATCATGACCAAATGCTTCCACTATGTCGACGAGACCCACGGGCCGATCAGCCCGGGGACGTTCAATATTAATGACGGCAAGCAGGTCAACCTCGTGGGCCTGTCACGGAAACACATTATGGATGCCGTCGACAAAAGTATAGAGCGGCTGGGCACATACATTGACGTCCTCCAAGTCCATCGGCTGGATCAGGGCACGCCGGGCGAGGAGATCATGAAGGCGCTCAACGACGTCATCGAGAGCGGCAAAGCGAGATACATTGGCGCGAGTTCGGTGAGATGCCCTCTCTTATACTGTTTCCATTTAGTGTCCCTATTTTCCTGTTGTTTCTGGTCCAGTTGGCTTTTCGCTTCTAGAGTTGACACCAGAACTATAGATGCCCGCCTGGGAGTTCCAGCGGCTCCAGAATATTGCCGAAAAGCATAACTGGCATAAGTTTATCTCCATGCAGGGGTTCTACAACCTGCTGTACCGCGAAGAGGAACGTGAGATGATCCCATACTGCAAAGCCACTGGTGTCGGCCTTGTGCCCTGGTCACCCTTGGGCGCGGGCGTGCTGACGCACCCCTGGTCCGACCGGTCCGACCCACGGGAGCAGTCGGATGTGTTCCTCAAGCTGCTCTTCCGCAGCCGGGAAGATTCTGCTGACCAGGCGATTGTGCAGCGTGTGGAGCAGCTGGCGACGAAGAAAGGGCTTAGCATGGCTCAAATTACGATCGCATGGGTCTTGGCCAAGGGTGAGATATCGCCCATCTGCGGCCTGGAGACGAGGGAGAGGATCGACCAGGCGATTAGCGCTCTGTCAGTCTCGCTCTCGGACGACGAGGTTCGGTTTTTGGAGGAGCCTTATCTCCCGCGGGAGATTTCCGGCTACTAGTTAGTTGTTTGAGCTCTTAGTCGTCATAGCTACCGAAGTTCACGAGATTTGTATCGAAATGCTGCCGCTTCTGCTCCCCTCTATTTCACCTTCTCGTCCCCATTGCCTGCTCCGGTCCATGTCCGCTAGTAGAGACCAGGGATGGTGGTGAAGTCATTATCCCCGTGATAACTGATGCTGGGGATGCGGATGGTCTGCTACGGGTGCTCAGTGAGACGGCCCACAGCCTAGCTCAAGAAACTTCACTTGATGATGGCCAAGACGAATCCTTAGGCATTACCAAACTGCCACCAATTGAATCGATCAGTTGAAGCTAGTGAATGCCTCTAAAGAAGCAACGTATTGTTATTATACGATCTACGAACTATGTAGAAATGCAGGATTTCCCTGCGGCAAGGGCGTATCGGTAGTAAGGGTGGCGGATGACACCAAATAGCAACATCCGTGTATGGTCCGAGCTCTGATCAGAGCCCACATAGCCTAAATAGGTTCTGCTGTCTGATAGGAACCCATCAATTTACACTGCTTCAGCACAGCAGCTGCGGGTAGGCTGCCAGTGTCCCTACGGCCTTAATATCGGGCCGATTTGTGCAACATGTCGGGAACATCGGATAACCTTGCTTCCTAGTTGCTGAGATCACGCCATCCAGTCGTAGGGAGCCAAGTAAACCAAACCGCACTATGACGTGTGCGAACGAGCCTTATAGAGGAAAGACCCTAGTGAACTCCAGTGCCCTAGGCTTATATGCAACCGGCTTACGTAGTATCCGTTCATTATCTTTAAGGTTTGCCCCTCACACCACCCTTGTTATGGCATGCAAACGGCTGACAGAGCTAGTTGAGTCAGCCTTCTACGAAACGTCAGGTGGGCGGTTTTTTCCTATGGCGTTTGCCAATCCCGCATCCCTAAGTGTACATCGGGGGACACGGTAACGCGGCAATCCGTGTCTTGGCATATTTAGCGTGTAAGTAAGGTTGCAGTACAATGACCGGCGGGGGCAACCACGAAACCCAATGGTCTGCCGAGTCAAGGCCGACATGCCAAGCGACTCAGGCACCTATATGTATGCCGATGGTGTGGCCATTATTTAAAGCCCAAGATCCGGCTCACAAAATCTGCAATTGCCATTCTTCAACCAAGAGACACCTTTGGAATTACAGAGATCCTTTCAAGCGTACACCATGACAACCATGGACTACAAGTTCGAAGGGTGGGTTGGCCTTGACCCAAGCGCCGCGGATGGCAAGATGGAGTGGCGGCCATTCGAACCCAAACCCTGGGAAGAGACAGATGTCGACGTCAAGGTCACACATTCCAGTATTTGCGGCACCGACTTACATACCCTACGGGGCGACTGGGTAAATCCGCCCCGCACGTTGGATGGTTCCGTCGAGTTCGCGCTAACTATTGTGAAGGGTCCAACCGACTATCCTATCTGTGTCGGACACGAGATAGTTGGAATCGCCGTGAGGGTGGGTTCAAAGGCCGAGGGAAATATCAAGGTCGGCAACCGTGTTGGTGTCGGTGCACAGGGGGACTCATGTCTCAGCCGAGACGGCGACTGTCAGCCATGCGCGGAAGGACTCGAGAACTACTGCCCCGGCGCTATTTATACATATGCCGGAGTACATCGTAACGGCGGGAAGGCCATGGGAGGACACGCCTTGTATCATCGTGCCCCGTCTCATTTTGTGGTGAAGATCCCGGAGGGCCTGGACTCCTCGGCGGCCGCACCTATGCTTTGTGCCGGAATCACGACGTTCTCACCTTTGCAGCAACACGGCGCCGGACCAGGCAAGAAGGTCGGGGTCATTGGGCTTGGCGGACTAGGGCACTTTGCCGTGCTCTGGGCGAAGGCGCTAGACGTGGACAAGCTCGTGGTGATTTCACGAAAAGGGGAAAAGAGGCACGACGCCTTGAGGATGGGTGCTGATGTCTATATCGCCACGGATGACGAGTCACACTGGGCTATGAACAATCAAGCGTCATTAGACTTGATCATCTCGACGGTTTCATCAACGAAGGTATGCGACTCCACAGGAACAGCTCGAAATTGCCTCGCTAACTCATCACAGATGCCATTCGCCGAGTATTTGTCTCTCTTGCGCTTGGGTGGTACCTTTGTCCAGCTTGGCGCCCCTGATGGGCCTTTGCCTC
>NW_025764587.1:0-20814 GCF_021365365.1 Ilyonectria robusta
GAGCTATATTAAGTTATATAGAGTATACTAAGTATTTCCTATTATATTGGGGCTTAGCTATATTAATAACTAGCTATTGCTATTATAAATAGGCATATTTGCCAGGCTGGCAGCTATACCAACCCATATAATAATTACACTATTAGGGGCTAGGTCAATTCAATCTTTACATAGCAGGGCAGCTATACCCCGCAACAGAGATACAGCACCTATAGGTTAAATAGTACATTCCCAAGTAAGATGCAGCTAGCGCTGCTAGAGCTCTATATTCAGGCATCCGAGAAATGGCATCAGTTTCTACACCTACATAATGAGAATGATAATATAACAATAGGCCCGCACACATCCAATCCCACTATAGCTCTTTTATCTACAGCATCAAAACATCCACTAAAACCCAGGCCTCTTTCAGCAGATACTACACCAGCCAAGAGGGTCTATATTAACCTGACGGATACTAGAAGGGGGGAAGCACCCAATCTACAGAGCAAGAGTACAAGTCGCCAAGAAAGCTTCAATCTAGACGAAGATATTCTTAATATACACCAAGAAAGTACAACACTAAGCCCTACTCAAGTTTATATAAGCCAGTCCCCAATTACATTACTAGCATTAGAGACACAACTAGATATTAGCCCCTTTATTTATCTTACTAATTATTTAATTATTATATATAAGTAATATTACTTTATATCTATTGCCCAAGAAGCAAGATCCCACCTAAAGGCAGAATATCCTAGAATTACAGTTAAGGAGAGAAAGAATATTATTGCTATTATTCAAGACATTCCAGGCCTTATTTAAGACCAGGCCGAATTACTTTAATAGATCTTGCCACTACTATATACTATACTCATTCTATATATCAAGCCGCCAATAAAAGACAATTTAGGGTATAATACCTACTTATATATCGTCTAGAGCTACAATTAAATAGTAAAATATTATTATAAAAAGCACAGTTAGATTAATAGCTAGAAATAAGGCAGGTATATAAAAAATTTAAAAGTAGATATACTAGCTATCCCATAAAAAAGCAATATTCAATACTAGCACCTTTTTAAGAGCCAGGCAGCTAGCAATTAATTTAAAGTTAGCCAGGAAATTTCTAGATATAATTAGTTAACTAATTAAGCTATAAATCTAGAAGTAGCTAATTACCTAATAGTAGAGCATATAAAATTAAGAGATAAGATTATAATATATAAATATTACCATACCACAAACATCAACATCGCCATCATCATAAAGCTATTTATACATTTACCCGAGTATCCATTCATCATTTACAAGCTATATACAGCTACATTTATAGCCGACAAAGTAATTAGTCATTTATAAGCCTAATATACAGTAGGGTTCACAGCACAACAAATTCATAACATCATACAGGCCATCCCCGGCATTATCCACAACTAAAAGGAGTTGCAGTAATAATTAGTACCGCCCCCCATAACAGCCCCGATTCCATTCATCCCCCCGCCGAAGCACAACGGGTTTGGATGTGAACAGTGCCCGTATGTCGCCCGTCAGATCCAGCGTATCCAGCAGCATTGCCGAGACAAGCACGGTTGGGTCAATGACCGCAAGCGAGGCCGATCTCCATCGGTGAGCTGAGAGGATTCAGTGGTCCAGGCGACGAGATCGTGTATATTGGGTATCCTGCTGAGTCATCAAACTTGGATGCGTTCAGCGTCAACATGCAGACCGGCAAAGTTCGTGCCATTACAAATCACCCTGAGTATATCGACCCTATTGATGGCTCTCCGGATGGCAAATGGTGGGCTATTATGGATACCCGAGGTACAGATCGACAGATGTTCCTATCCGGTATGCGTAATATCCCACCTATTACAGATCTGGTCTCCGCCGCTATAACCTCATCTACACGCAATAACGGTGCACGGCGGTTCTTTGTGCCTTACCTTCTCGACAACTATGGCGACCGCGGGTCATATTACGGCCAAAAGATCAACGGGCCGGGCTTTGATGTGTTAGGCAGCGGGTCATTAAATGATCCACAGTGGAACGGCCGGGCTGACCCTCGGTGGTCTCCCGATTCGACTAAAGTCGTATACTGGGAAGCCCAAACCGTCTCCCCTGCTTGCGGTGGCCCCAATCCTCTACCTTGCTTTCAGTCTAAAGAACCCCAGGGTAAGGATGTTAGAATGGTCTTGGCCAAGTTCACTAGCCGGACACCTTCCAAATTCATCCCGGTCGCCCCCGTGTCGGACGAAATCCCATGGGCCGTTCCCTACTTAGCAGGAGATCGCCGCCGGATCGGCCAGTACCACCGCCGGGCACGTATAGGCTCGCCGCCAAATCTTCAGGCTATGCGTCAGTCACCCTCGCTGGAGCAGCGAATTCCTCTGGTATTATTGGCGTAGCAGTCACTTACAATGACTACTCGGACGACGGGGAGACGTTCCTCAACGGTTTTGAGAATGTCACCACGATACCGATGGCATCGACCGTTGCCCATCTCGACTGGTTCTCCGATTTGGTGCAGACTGGTCCTAACCTCTATGCCACGAAAAAGTCTAGCCCCGAGGGCTTCGAAGTGGAGATCGATGTCTTAACAAACATTTTCGATTCGAATGGAACTCTAACGACAACCATTAATGGCGCGGTCTATGAGCAGCCTCTCAACGGGGCGTAAGCATGCCCATTTAATGCGGAGTCAAACTAGCCACCCAGTGTCAATTGATTCCTGGGTCATTTTTCACATGAATGTTAAACGTGAGGTTTCTTCCATGATGCTCTTCATCGTGGGAACACACAGCACATAAAAGAAACCTATGCGTGTGCCAGAGAGAGCCTTCAATACACCTGACCATGATATTGGGTTAGGCATCTACATTAGTTAATTGCACCAACTTCTGAACGATCAACATCTTCAGAGCTACTCGTTGCGGTGTTTTGTCATTTTTGTTTCTACCCCACTTCCCCTCTTCTTTGTAGTATGTCTGCTTATCGTAATTACCAATACAGTGGTAGGATGACCTTGTCCCACTTGAATAAAAGGTATCGAGTCCAGACCTGCACCAAGGCTGGGCGGATTCAACTGCCGAACACTATTGCGACGAAATGAATAAAGTAACAGGACGGCCTAATCTAAGAGATTATCCGCACAAGCCGCCTCACTCGCCACTTCCAACACAACTGGTCAGTGTTAAGGTTGTACTTCCAAGCATAACTCCGACACCCGACAACACATACAAGCTCTCGGTGGGATCATACTTCTGCTTGATCTCAAACAAGCGATCATAGCTTGAGCCGTAAGAGTCTTTCTTGAAGTTAGAATTCATGGGGTTGCCCTCATTCATGTAAGATCCGGTATTCGGCGCCCATTCTCTCCAGACGGCCTTGAAATTCTCCTCGGCCCACCTTGCCGCCTTGTTTAGGGTATCTTGTGGCGAGAGGGTCATATATAGAGCCGAGGCCATACCAATGGTGTGGAGGTAGGTGGTCCGCCATGACGGAAGCAGGGCGCCGCGCATGCTCGGGTCAACGTTTCTAGGGCCTGGCCCACCCTGGAGCCCGATAACCATGACATAAATTCCACCGGATTCTTTGCGTGTGCCACGTTCAAAGTAGGATCTCACTACGGGGATAGGTAAATCGGATATCTGCTCCTGACCAAGCGGTCGAGTTGACATGAAGGATGGAAGCCCGGCAGTATTGCTCGGGGATGTGATCCTATCGGTCTAGTATGCGACATACCCGGAATAAGTCACCGGCTCAGTCAAGAACGCCCTGAACGCGCTATCGTAAGGGGCTTGGGTCTGCATGAGAGCGATGACCGGTGCAGCTATTGTTCTCAACGCCTCTACCGTGGTATTGAAGACGGTGAATCCCATTGATATCGACACACCTTTGGCTGCGATTCCCTGGATGGTGCCCGCCCCCACGCCGGCGTCTATAAGACCTGGGATAGCAGATGCCAGTGCTCCGAGAGCATTCCATGAAGCGTTGAAGGCTGCTGTGCCATTCCCAACAAGTGACAATACGACACTAGCTGTAATGACGGCGGCTCGAGCAGGATAAGTTTTAGTAGACTCGGTCACAACGCCATACTGACCTGCCCCTCCGCCTCGAACGGCCCATAGTAAGTCTTGATTCTGCGTAGCATCGGCGACGGGGATCTCCCCCTGCGTGGTAACAACTCGCATCTGGTAAATCTGATCGGCGGCGAGGCGGTATGTGCTCGACAGAGGTCCGTGGCCACCGCCCTGGATATGTCCTCCAGGGCCGACGGTGGGATCATTACCACTAATGACTACTCTGCCGGCGTTCATTGCAGCTCCGAGGATACGCCCATAGTTGTTGCCACTGCCGGTGATGAGGACATTCCCGGTAGTATCTGAGCCGGGAACCGGCCACGAAGAGCTGACGGTGATTTGGCACATGTTAATAGTCCAGATGGAGAGAGCGTATGTGCCGCTCGGCCGATGTATTCCATCAGCATGTTTTGATTGTCATGGAGACAAGATTGTTCACCTTCCGTTCAAATCATGTCCCAGTACCCTTGATGACGATGCGAATGTTTCGGTCCGAGGCCTATCTCATCGCTGCAGCCATCTGTTTTGCTCTGCAGTCGCGTTGACGACATATTGTGGCATACCACCGATATCACATCCTTGGTTTTCCATGTAACCAACGACGCCTGGCGGTAAACACGAGTTGTTTACAAAAAGTGGAGAGCCGCAGGATTCTGGCAAAGCCGCATGGAACGAGGCTAGACTCCAATTGGCCGCGACGGCGTCACAAGAGTCGGGAGAATTGAATGGATTTCCCGGATAGCAGGAAGACGTGATGGGCTATGACTTGATCAAGACACCATCGATTGTGACGTTGAAGGCGGCCCATTCATCTGTCGACGGCAAGCCAATGTCTAAAGGAGATGTCTTACATTGTGCCTGCACCACGATGATGACGACAAAGGCGAGAGTGCCTGCGATGCGATGCATGATGTCTGGCTTAACAAGATGTCTTCCGGTGGATGGATGGAGTAGCCCTTTAATGGGTGGAAGATATGGAATTCGGCGTCTCTATATAAGGATGACATGGAGTTCCCTGGGATAAGCCACACTCGCTACATTGGGGTTGCCAATGGCATTAGGCATTGCCTTGCTGAGATGAAACATCACATGCTCGGATGTTGTCTCTAAACCGACGTTCGTATTTGGATACGAAAATCCATCAATTATCGGCACTTATACAGAATAATAATAAGTGATTAATATCGCAGTAGCAATACGGAGACGTTCCCCGCAAAGCAAAGCCTCCAGCCGCGTAATAATTCAAGGTCTCTCAGGGAAACCTCACAATCCGGCGATAATACCGTAAGGGACAGGCAAAGTTTACATAGGTAAGCCCAAAGCTATTTTCCAGTTCGTACCAAAAGGCATAAAGTCTATTCAGCATTAATATCAATTAGAATCTTCACATGATTATCTTTATCAGTGACAAGTGCCTTGATACCATCCTCAACAACATTTTCTAGCCTAATCTTTGCAGTAATCATATCATTTGGCTTAATTACGCCTTAAACCCTTATTAGCAATATTATCACTTGTAGATAGCTTTATAATATCTTACCTGTTCGAAGATGCTCAATAACAGCTTGAAAATCTTTGTCTTGATATCCAAGGATAGACTTATAGGAGCTTTCCTTAAAAGTTATCCAGTTAGGGTTAAATGGAATCTACTTTTTCCAGATTGCTACATTAATAATAGTTCCCCGTATCTTGACAGCCTCGCAAGCCTCCTTAATACTAAAAGACTGTTAGTTCAGCTAGATAATACCACGTCAAGAAAATAGAAAGACACACCTGGCAGGAACTCCAGCGCAATCGAAAACAACATCAGCACCTCTGCCTTCAGTTGCATCTAGAACGACCTGCTTGATATCGTCTGTAATAGAGTTGACAATCTGGGTTGCACCAAACTGCAAGGCAAACCTTTGACGAGCGGAAGCAATCTCTGAAACCAGAATCGTCTTGACGCCCTTGGCCTTAAGACACAAGATAGTAGCCAAGCCAATAGGCCCACCTCCAATAATCAAGACGATCGAGTCGGGGTTGAATTCAGGCGCGGCAGTGACGGCGTGCCAAGCGACGGAAAGCGGCTCAACAAGGGCACCTATCTCCAGAGTCAGGTTGTCGGGCAATAGGAAGACTTGGGCAGCGTCCACGCAGACAGCATCGCTAAGCCCGCCGCCTCCTCCGCTCAACCCCAGGACGCCGGTATTGTGGCAGACG
This sequence comes from Ilyonectria robusta, assembly GCF_021365365.1. Taxonomy (NCBI): domain Eukaryota; kingdom Fungi; phylum Ascomycota; class Sordariomycetes; order Hypocreales; family Nectriaceae; genus Ilyonectria; species Ilyonectria robusta. The sequence continues at coordinate 6,264 of NW_025764587.1, forward strand.
TTCTCGGCGTTGGCGGCGCAGGCCACGCAATGGCCGCAAACCATTATCGGCTGCACGGCGCATCTCTGGCCGATCTCGAAGCCGGTGACGCCGGGCCCGATCTCTGTGATGGTACCGGAAAACTCGTGGCCGAGCGTGACGGGGATGCTCTCGCCGGTCACGGGGTGTGGTGTGGTAGGGCAGAAGGTAGGGCCGCCCAGATACTCATGCAGATCTGATCCGCAGATACCAACGAAAGCTGGGGCAATCTGGACACAAGCACCAAGTCAGCGTATGGTCTTCCATCTGTACTTGTTGCTACCGTCTGTTCGGGCTTCATTCCAGCCTCACCTTGACCTGGCCTGGGCGCACCACAGGCGCCGGAACCTGCTCGACGCGGACATCTTCTCTCCCGTAGTACCGTGCCGCCCGAATCATGGTGGGGAAAGAACCAACGGGGGTTTTGTGCATCGTATGTATGATAATGGAAACAATTGGGTCTTGGAACTCTTGAGGCTAGGTTAGGTACGATTCGATGCAGATACAACTGTCACCCCCTTTTATACATATAACATGGCCTACAGCTTGCGGGGTTCGGCATCATCTGACTCGATACCTTAGGAGGATTACCCACTAAAATGCCTGCAGAAACTAGGATATCGTCTCGTGATCTTTAGATCCAGCTTCCATCTCCGCTTCTTCCGTTTCTTTTCTGTTCCTGGACAGGCTGTCCGAGGCTTCGGCGACCCCGCACTTTCAACCCCTCAACACTGCCGAATGCCAGGCCATGGCATCAAAATGGTAAGGCCGAGCATTCGATTCAAATAGATTCGATAGATATCTAACCCCACCTACTTTGAAATAACTACCTCGGCACTGCTTGTACAATCATGTGCTAATACTATAACTGCTAAAGGTGAATAGAAGGGGCCGAGAGTGTATTGAATAGTGGCAAAAGAAAGTTTATGGAAATAGCTTCAGAGGCTGATAAATATTGTTTTAAAGATGGCAGTTGTCATCTATTGCTACATGCTTAGTTAGCAATTTCCAGTTAATTCCACATAGCATAGAAGAGGTATATAGAGCTTGCTTGAAAACCTCAAGCAGCAAGAAGCGGAATAACAAACACATAATTCACTCTAATATCTGACAGTAGAAACCTCGGATGTAAATACTTTGTCTAAACGCCATTTGTGAAATCATTTGCTGATATTATAATTATCCCGAAGCTAGACTGAAAAAGTCAAGAGTGTGGAACTCGGGTGTAAATACTTGCCGAGGCGCTAATTATGAAATCATTTGCTGATATTATAATTATGCCGAGGCTAGACCGAATAAGTCAAGAGTGTGAAACGTTGGGTAGAAATGTTTGCGGAGGCGCTACTTGTAATCTTATTTACTGATGCCAGAGCGAAACCAAATAATTCAAGACTTAGTCATACACATAACCTCTTTCTATATACTCTCCGAAGCCTCCCTACCTAGTTCAGGCTAGTAGGTTGCAGTATATTTATCTTATTAATAGGGCTTAATAGTATTGGAAAAGCATACAGCAATTCTATAGCTGAAATGGCTGCAATCGTCGCCGAGATAGAAGGACTGGGTCTTATTCAATGCCGAGCCAAAATGCGGGGTATTACTCTCTAAAATGGGGGTTATATTAGTTCGAAACTTAGTTTAGAGTATATCATAGACCAACCTCGGGACGAGGTTGGTAGGCGGCGCCACACAATACCAACGGGTAATCGGCAGCAGGTGACGGGGCTGCCGTCATAGGACCCCAATTAACGTGTAGTGTTTTTTTCCACCCGCTTGGGAGTCTGAACTGTGGTCACGGCGCTTTATAATATTGAAGTGAAGTCTATTAACAGACTTAGCATGCAGGTAACGAGCATGTGATCCAACTTCTTATAATAGCTCATAATTAGGTTCCTTGGAGTTGGTGCCGTTAGCAATGCATATAAAACCATTGCCTCACTTCTCTCGTGCCCACTTCCCCGCGATCGCAAACACACTACCTAGATAAATCGCCTATTGCTACCTCGTTCACTTCTTGACCATGTCTTCTAAGACCAATTTTCGAGTTATCATCGCTGGAGGTGGTGTCGCTGGTCTTACACTTGCTAATGCACTGGAGGTATGACCTGAATACCTATTGAGGTGCAAGCAGAACGGTTCTGACAATCAACTAGCAAGCCGGCATCGATTATGTGCTGTTGGAGTGCCGAGAGACAATTGCTTCTCAGGTCGGCACATCTATTGGCATCATGCCAAACGGCTGCCGTGTGAGTTCAGTCCTCTCCACTTCTAAACCCCTGGTTCCGTTTCTTGTGATCTAAATACGCAACGCTGACTTTCTCCCTAGATCCTCGATCAACTTGGACTATTAGATGAACTGATGGAAAAGATGGTGCGTAAATAACAATGATGCTTGTGGTTTCTCCCTTAACGTAGGATAGGAATCTGTATTATGGATGGCGGATCGCGACAATCGAGGGCACTTGATTTGCCCTCGATCTGACGTGAGTAAGCTTGGACAGGCAAGGTGAGTAGTGAACTTCCTTATTGGAGTCGCTATGGCTAATCATACAACAGGACTGGGTATAACGCCTTGTGGGGAGATAGCCAGATTCTCTTGCAGGCCTTGTTTGACAACGTCCAAGATGAAAGCAAAATCTTGACACGCAAGAACATTGTCGAGATCGATCATCAACCACACGGAATAACTGTCAGATGTGATGACGAGTCTTCATTTGAAGGAAACATTCTAGTCGGTGCCGACGGAGTTGCAAGCAGGGCCCGAGAAGAATTGTGGAAGCTGGCCGAACCGAGACAGCTAGAGCTGGTGAGACAAGACAAGAACAGTAAGTTCATTTGGGCACCTGTTTTCCCTGGTCTAGGTATCTCGAATTAGGACTACATGCTGACACGCTCGAGGCATGATTGCGTCTTCAGTCCAACACCTCGAAGCAGGAGACTTCGATATTGGCTACGACACCGATCAAAGTTCTCTCGTGGTAACCACCAAGAATGGAAGAGCCTACTACTTCATATTTGAAAAATTGAATGTGCAATATCCACTCAGGAATATCCCACACTATACTAGGGCGGAGACTGAACAATTCGCCATTCAGCACGGAGACATGCTCATTCGGCCAGATCTCAAGTTCTCTTACTTGTGGGAGAAGACAACTTCGTGCCAGCTTGTTGCTTTGGAAGAAGCCAAGTTCAAACTGTGGACGTGCGGGCGAATCGTGTGCCTGGGAGACAGCACATACAAGATGACTCCAAACGTTGCGGCTGAAGGCAATGTCGCAATCGAGAGCGTAGCGGCGTTGGCTAATTCGATCAAGGCTATGGTGGACCGACATGGCGGAGAACCTCCAACTGAGAGAGAAATCGAAGAATACCTCCGTGGATATCAGAAATGTCGAGAGGAGAGGGCGGCATCTGTCATCGACGCTTCTGCTAAGCATATACGCTTACAGGCTCTTCGAGGACCCCTTGAGCGCGTCTTCTTCCGGCTCTTCTTCCCTATGCTGGGCGACTTTTTACAAGACATGGCCAGCGACATGGTCATTGGTGCTACTATGCTTGAATATCTTCCACCGCCAAAGGCATCCCTAAGTGGAACCATGCCCTTCAACCCAACCCAGGGCGACGGTAAGAAAGAAAGTAAGGTGAAGAGAGCCCTGGCGATATTACCGATGCTTGGCCTGTTCTATCTCGCCTCTAGAGTATTGAACGCCGAGAAAGCATTCCCATGGTTATTTCTGGCGCTTGACACTGGCGAGATATCTCTGGATACCGACCGAATTTCCATATAGAAGACTTTCTACAATATCAACTGGCTGGACGAAGCGTAAGTTTTGTGCAAGATTCCTATTGTACTGATATACTAATCATCAATATTCACTAGATGGGCTCCGATTAATGTGTTCTTCCTGCCATTTATAAACAGGCATGATACAGTATCTCGAGGGCAGGTCGCCTCTTGCTTAACTAACTTGGGGATTATCATTACCATTTGGTCTATTGAGTCTGTTCGCCGGGCTAATACCTTAACCCTTGCTCAGCTGTATGTTACTATCCCAACTTACTGAATGTAGCTGACTCTGTTGCAGGCTATTTCTATTCACGCTACTCGGCCAATTCTTTGGCGTCGGTCTTCTAAGCCCTCTATATTACTTTATCCACTACATTAGCTCACCCATTAAGAACTTCAAGGCGACTAACATGAGACTAACGCGCATGAACTACATTCGGGCTATCCAGCCTGTAATGATTCTCGCATACTACATCCCAACTTACGCCATGCTATTTTGGCCATCGCTTCCTGTTCGCCAATCATAGCTATTTATCTGGCAAATGTTCCCCATCTGGACAGCTGTCGCGACTTTTATTTTCTCCTACGCCTTTCCCAACACGATGATGCAAGATAGGATCACTGCCCCGAAGCGTGACTTGCCATTGATTCGATACACTATCGGTACCTTAATCGTTCCCTCTGTATGCTTTTGGCTCAGGGCCTGGTTTACTGCCCCTTTTGGCACAGCGGCAGGTTTCCTCCCGCATACTTTGCCCCCTAATACATCCGACCTAACGGCCTTTGCGCGGGAGTTCTTAAAGTTCGACGCGGCTTTCGTATTCTCGGCCACGTTAATGTGGCTGGGATATCTCTTCTGGGACATGAAGCACGCCGGGATGGTCCAATCCAGCTGGCTGAAAATTGCAATTTATGCAATCAGCACAGCTGTTGTGCTTGGACCGGGGGGAGCGGCTGGGCTGGGATGGCTTTGGAGGGAAGACATAATCACTAACAAGAGACACAAGGCAGCTGTTGTTCAGGGAACCGCTACTAAGTTGAGATGATGCCATATTATAGGCTGCTCCAGAAGTCATCGCTAGATCCGGACTACAACGCCGAATCAGGAAATTGGAGCTAAAGGCTTCCCCCTTAACCCTGCGATCATGTGTGCTGAAGTCAGCCCCCCGGATATCCCCTGTTTCTTAAAGAGGACTGTTGGATTGTCACCCTGTATTGCGAAACCTCTGATAGATCGATGTCCTGACCTTAGTCAGAGGGGGCGTGAGATAAGATAAAACGCCTCTCGAGAAAAGAGGGGGCCGGAGGATCCGGGATCAATACAATGATCATCCTTAGTCTCCACATCGTATTGAACACTATCTCTGTGATCGAATGTGCCGTACGCTATCCAACAACGACCATTAATAGCGGATGCAGTTGAGCTACCTGTTGTTAACTATCTTCACTTGCGTCTTCTCTTCCCAGCTTAGACAGTAGGCAGTTGTTATGTATTCACAGGCTCTTGCTGATCGTCGAGTTATACCTTTGCTGTTTGGAATTCGGACGCACTGTTGGGTTAACCAAAGGGATGTGAAGTCCGCCATCATAGTCTGCATTCGAGTGAAATACCACTCAATGTAGATGAATCTCGTCAGTATCAACCATACTTTATTAGCTCACACTTTAGTTAATACGGCGTATTCGCTAGCGGTCGGCCCTGTCTTTGCTAACACGGGGCCTATTGTGGTCCGAGCCATCGGCGCGACTGTGAGGAGGAGATCTGCATTAGTCTTCGCGTGGACAGAATATAGTAGAGTAGTGTGATGCTCCCCACCGCCCCGCAGCAATTTGTGAAATCAGCCCACGCAACATTGACGGCATCGTAGATTCCTGGGTCATCTCATGTCATATCAGAATATTTTATATGTAGAAGAGTACAGAGCCCCCCCTCCACCCCCAATACCAGGCTTATATTTATGCGTGTGTGGGCTGAGGTTGTAAGGGAGGAGCTACATCTCTCTATATGCGGGCGAACTAGAGAAGGAATCTGCCGATGTAGACCCAATGCCGGGAGATTTGGCAAATGCAATGGCATTCGGCCTTGAGCATTACCCCAAGTATACAAAATCATCAAACTAGTATAAGAGGGTATGAACTGTTAAGACAATTAGTATATTTATGCATAGTATCTATTCTTATATATAAGTAGCTTTCTTTCTACTTTTAGAAACTGTTGGATCCGATACGGTCAATTCAATCGTTGTAATATTGTTCAAATTGATGATGATTCTCCTGATCGATCCGGGTCATCCGGATCAGCCGGATGAGGGGCCTTTTGGTCTCGTCATCATGACTAAAGACCAGATATCAATCTACTGAAGGTTTCCTTGTACAGGGTCTCCCTCCAACACACCCCCCCAGCTTGAAGCTATTCAGGTTCAAGCTGCGGTCTTCATATCTCTAGATCGTCATCCATCAGGTCTTTCAAATCCCTTTGTTCTAGCCGATCTGTAATATCTATCAGACCTAGCTGTTTGACTGATTGTTGAAATGCCGGGCCTACTAGGACCTTAGTGAGACTATCAGCGATCATTTCTTCCGTACTGATGTAGTCTACTGTGATCCTATTCCTCTGGGCTTCCTGCCTTAGCCAATGATTGTGTATATCAACATGACGTAGCTTGGTCTGTAGCCTGTTGATATCTTAATGGATCAGACGGATCGTCTGAAGGTTGTTACATTGAATGTGGATTTCTTCCTCTTCCAGCTGGATCCCTAGCTCCTTAACCAGCCGGGAAATAAACATAGCCTTGCCGGCTGCTTGAGATAGGGCTAGGAGCTTGGCTTTGGTCGTAGACGTAGTAACTGTAGCTTGCTTGTTAGCCCTCCATCCGATCGTCCCTCCAAATAGTCTCATAATATAGACTTGAGAGCTTTTCTGATTAGGGTTGTCTATATAGAAAGCATCACTAGCTATGAGAAACTGATTGTCTTGGCCGAATTGAAGGGCTAGGCTGTTAGTCTTCTTAAAATATAGAAGGGCTTGATTTGCAGCTCTATAATAATCCAGTCCTGAATTTAAATTGAACCTAGCTAGCTGTAATATAGTAAAGGCTGTATCGGGCTGGGTTATGATAATAATATAGAGGATTGATCCGATCTTCTATTAGTATCATCTTGTCAAGGAAATTAAAGCTTGTTTCTTATATAGTTATAGAGAGTTCTTTTTTATAGAAGTCTTGTACTATTAATCTAGGTTATCTACTAGATTAGCAATTTTATTAAAATATAAGAATTGGAATAACTAGATTAAGCTAGCTTTATAATCTTAAATAACCTTAATTTTTAAAAACTACTAAAGGTTCTATCTACTAGTTAGCTTATAATAAACTTTAAGACTGGCTATAGCTATTTAAACCTCCTTCTATTTTTTCTTTTAGTAGGTAAAAATAATATTATTAATATAAAAAAAGATAATAATTCTATTCTTTATTATATAATAAAGTTTATACTAAATTAACTTAAAGTCTAGCTTTTTTAATATAGCTATAAGTTTCTTCTATTAAAAAAAAGGGAATTCTTATAAATTATATAAGACTTTCTAAATTAGTAGAATCTTTTTATTATAACTATATCTAAATAGCAGCCTTATTAAAATCTAATAGTCTAGCTTAATATTAATAAAGATATTAATAGTATTATACTATATAAGATCTAGATTAAAGTAAGCTGCTATTATAATAAGTAATTAAAATAATTATTTAGCTAGAGTAAAGATATAAATCTTTTTATCTAGCTTTTTTAACTATTAGTCCCCTTAAATAACTAGCCTAGCTTTATACTTTAAGTAGTAGCTATATTTATTAAACTTATAAATATAAACTTATATATAACTAAGAGTTTATTTTTTTAAAATTCTTAAATTATCTTTATTAATTTTAATTTAAAACTTTATTTTCTTATAACTTTATAAATAGTCTTATTTAGCCTATTTAAATTAAACCTCTATTAAATAATTCTAAAAATCCTAATAATACTATAATAGTTATAAAAGCTAGCTATAATAAATAGATCTAGATTTCTTTAATAGATATTATAACTTAATCTTATTAATAACCTTTTTATTAAGAGTATTAATAGGCTAGCTAGTCTTTTTATATTAAAGGCAGCTTTTAGACATTAAATTATTTAATTTTAGAAATTATAAAGTTTCTAGAATTTAAGTTATTAAATTAATTAAATACATTCTAAATTATTATTACTAGAAGTATTACTAGTAGTAAAGATATAGGCATTAGGTAGTTATATTTATAGACTTTAGGGAATTTAAATTAATTGCTATCTAAGGTATTATATTCTTCTCTAATTTTCCTTAAGAACCTTCTCTAATTTTATTACTAAAAAGCCCTATAATTCTAGTAAGTTAATTAAACCTAGCCTCTAAAAAATTATCTTTATATTTCTATTATTTAGTTTATCTATATATAAAATAAATTAATCTTTTTAGCCTGATTTTTAGAATTTAAATTAGTTAAATTATTCTAATTCTTATTATAGATATTATTTTAATTCTTATAGTAGGTTAATTTCTATCTAGTTATTAAGCTACTAGCTGTTTCTTCTAGTAATAGATTTAATTAAGTTACTTCTACTTAATTTAATAAGTAATCTAGCTCTTTCTTTTTAATATATAATAATTATTCTATAACTAGTTAATATCTTTACTAAATTAGTTATTTTTATTAAAAATAACATCTCTAATAAAATAATTTTTTAATAAATAGATTTAAATTTAATAAATATTAATTAATTAATATTTTATAAGATAGCTAATCTAGATATAGAAATTTAGCCTTTATTACTTCTTCTTATTCTTTAAAATATCTTAAATTATAGTAAATATCTTAAATCTATAAACTTATAAGTAACCTAAATAAAAAACCTTATATTTCTAATATAACTATTCTATTAAGCTATAGCTATATAAAATTAGATATATAGATATTCTAGTTATTAATTACTCTAGAAGTTTAATTATAAAAATAAATAGCAATCTTATAAATCTTAACTTAAAGAAAGAAAGAAAATTAAACTTCTAATTATAAGACTCTTATCTTAATTTTAATAACCTTATTAAATAGCTTAGCTTTGCTATTCTAAGTAGCTATATCTATAGCTATTAACTCTATAATAATACTTATTCTAATAAAAACTAATATATTATATAAGAATAATCTTCTAATTTTTCTAGAATTTCCCTATTATATTTAACTACTTATAATTTTAAGTTAAATTAATAAAGAAGGTAGCTTAAAAAGGCTTTAAAAATCTTTACAAGCTCAACTTACTTTTAAATCTTAAAATAATAATTCTAGATATAATTAAAATAGCAGTCTATTATTAATAGCAGACTAATATATCTATTAAAATTACCTTTTAGATTATAAAAGTTAATTATTAATTTTAGCTTAAGTTTAGCTAGAAAGTTTCTTAAGACCTAGCTAACTTATTAAGTAATCTTAAAAGTACTATAATTATTATAGCTAATTATTATAATCCCTTTAATTTAAGCTTCTATAATCTTATTAATAAGTCTTTCTAAGACTTAAAATTCTAAATAACCTAGCTATAGATACTAATAGTATATATCTTACTTAATTATCTTAAGTTAGATTATTAAATTAAACTAGCTATATTAAATAGAAAAGATAGTATTAATAGAAATATATTCTAAGATAAATTAGGTATAATAATTAAATAAGAAGTATATAATCAAACTATCTAGAGATTTAAAATAGTTAAAATCTAAATATATATCCTACTAATAGCCCTATTATTATAGCTTTTATAAAAATACTAGATTATAAGAGAAGTTAGAGTAATAAGCTATATTATTTAAAGTAATAACTTTAAGGCTCTTAAGTTTATTAATTATAATATTAATTTTACTATATTCTTAAATTAGAACTTTATATTTTTAGTAATAAAAATATTAAGAAATTTAGTAGGCTAATATTCTAGAAATTAGTTAATTTAATTAAAGATATAAATTATAATTTTAAAGTTAAAAATAGCTAATATCTATAGTAAATATCTTAATACTAAAAAAGCCATTTTAATTAAAAATATTAAGTTATTATAGCAGCTAACTTCTTAGCCTAATTAATCTAATTTAAATAATCTAGCCTTAAAGACTATAAGCTAGTCTTTTTACTTTTAATTAAAAAGTTAGTATATAATTCTATTCTTAATAATAAGAGCTAATTTAAATTAAACGAGAGCCTTCTTGTTACGGCCCAGGTTGACCAGGCAGTCAACCCTAGCAGTAACCCCACGGGTACCCACTTTTCCTGTCCAATAACATATAAAGCGTTACGCTAAGGATTGTACCTACAATCCTGGATCGTCACAATCCTAGGATCGCTACAATCCCACGCTCTACACAATCCAACCAATCCCCATTTAGTATATAGATACTCTTTTAGCACTTTCATAGATAGATAGCCTTACTAGCTATTAATATACTTGGTTACATTGAATCTACTATTCTACTATTACTAGATTGTGATCTATATTGCTTACTATGATGTTCTAATCTACTTGATTATATACTATATATCTCGGACTTACTCTATATTCTTAGGTTAAACCCAACTGTTTATATTTTTTTTAAAAAGATATAGTAATATTTCTTCTAGATATATTATTTACCTCTATAAACTTTATAAATAAAGGTATTTTTATTTTAGTTATTATTAAATTTAACTTTCTTTTTATTATTTAAGCTAGATTATTTAAATTTATATTTCTTTTTTTATAATTAAATAACTTTATAATAAAATCTTTTTTTTTTCTTTTTCTTATTCTTATTTTAATCTAGATTATAATTATTATTATCTTTCTAATTAAATTTCTTATTATAAGTTAATTTAAAAGCCTAATTATTACCTTAGCCTTAAATCTTAAATAGCTTTTATAAACTCTAGTAGTTAACTTTTATATATAGAGTTTTTATTATAAATTAAATCTTTAAGATTTTATCTTTTAATTTCTCTTAATAAATCCCTTAAAAAGTTAAGACTCAGATTAATAAAACTAGCTTAATAATATTATATAAGCTATAAAACTATATATTAGAATTATCTAAATCTCTAATTCCTCTAGCCTAGGCTTTTTATATAGCTTACTTTTAATTTATAAGCTAGTAAGAGAATTTCTTAGATATCTTAAATACTATAAATAAAATTCTATAATATTTAATTAGAGCCTTATTTTACTATTTTATTATTATAGCTTTAATACTATCTCTTAAATTAAAATACTAAATTTAAAGATTTTAATAGAAATAATAAAAGCTAGCTATTAATCTCTTAAAAGCAATCTTTAAAACTCAAGCTTTAAGCTTTTTAAGTAATTACTATTAGAGTAGGTATTCTTAATAATCTTAATTATAATTCTTATAATTAAATTAATAGAAGATTTTATCTTTAAAAATTAGATTTCTAATAGATTAAGCTAGCTTTATAAAATTAAATAATTTAGAAATAATAACTAAAATTATAAAAAGAGTCTAATTAGATAACTATTAGATTTAGAGTAATTTAGGCTTAATCTACTATATAGGAATTTAGTAGAAATAGCTACTAAAAATTAATTTAATTAGCTTTTTTAAGAGCTTAATATCCTAATTTAAATTAACTAAATCTTAAATCTTAATTAAAGATACCTTAACTTAAAAGACTTTATCTCAATTAATTCAATCTTTAAAAATCTTAAAAAGAATCTTTTTAATAGTAATAATATTATCTAATATTATATTATTTATAAGATAAATAAGATTAAGTAGAATTTATAATAGTTAGATCTAACCTAAGAGTATAGAATAGATTCAAGGCATAAGGTATATAATCAAATAGATTAGGACGTCATAGTAAGCAATATAAATCACAATCTAATAATAGTAGAATAGTAGATTCAATGTAACTAAGTATGTTGATAGCTGGTGAGGCTATCCATCTATGAAAGTGCTAAGTGAATGTGTATATATACTATGGTGGATCGCGAGGATCGCGGTGGTGATTCCAGTGATCCTTTACTTGATTGGTCCTTATGTCGGGGATCGCTGGATCACGGGAGCGATCCGAGTGATCCCTCGTTAATTGGAGAAGAACGAAAGTGGGGCGTTACGGTTCTGCCGCTTGAGACTGCCTGGTCTCAACCTGAGCCGTAACAGAATTAATAGGAAAATTAATCTCAAAATAAGTTATAAAAGCTATATAAATTGTAGCATAAATAGCTTTATTATGAAAATCTAACTATTAATTATTAGATTTAATATAATTAATTTAATTATTATAATATTATTTAAATTAATAATAATTCTTCTAATTAATCTAAGTTATCTAAATTAGCTAGATAAGAAGCCTTTTAATCTTATTATTATAATTAAAGACTAGATATTAATTTACTAAAGATTGCCTTATATAAAATCTCCCTTTAATAAAAACTAAAATAAATAGGTAATAATATTTCTTACTTATTAATTTTTCCTATTAATATATTTAATAAGTGTAAGAGGTTATGCAGCAGTAAAAGAATAAAATAAATTATAGATAAAAGGATATCCTTATAAAGGATATATAGATAAGGGATAAGATAAGAGATAAGGGATAATAGTGTAAAATAGTGTATAATAGTGTATAATAGTGTATATTGTATTAATGATAATAATATATAAAAGTTCAGAATTTACTAGAGGGTCTTTAGCTTTTTATAGACAATTTCTCAAAATCTAGCTATTGTAGCTAGACAATAAGTATACTATTAAAAAGCCCAAAAAAGCGGGTTTTTAGTGGTACTATTATTGTCATTTAATGTTTAGAGGATTCTGAGTAATTCTGCTTTGAAATCAAGTCTTTGCTTTGAAATTAAAGGTAGTTTAATTTGAAATCATCAAAGATATAGAGACATATTGTATACTATAAAAAAGCCTAAAAAAGCAGCCTTTTTCTAGTATAATCTTTGTACCTAAAATGCTTATACTTTCCGAAGCATCCGGATTGTAAGTTAAAATGATTTGGAATTAAAAATGATTCCAAATATAAGTGGGGCTAATATCTTTTCTATACAGTATAAATAGTATAATTAATACTGTATTTATACTGTATTTTAGTGCTATTTATACAGTATAAATAGTGCTATTAATACTGTATTATATTTATTTATAGAATTAATTAAGATTTAATTCTTAAGGTTAAAGATATATATTTATATATTTATTTAGTCTTTAACAATAAGTAAGTAAGCTAGATAAGTAAGTAAGCTTAAAATTCCTTAACTTATATTCTCTTTATTTAATTAATTAATTCTTAACTATTTAGTATATTATAGTTTAATTATAAGATTAAAATACTTCTTATTTTTTGAACTTTTTAAAATAACTTAAATTTATATATCTAATATATTATAGAGATTTATATAGTTAATTATTATACTTTAAATTACTAGTAAAAAAATATCTAGTCTTAATATAATATTATTTTAAATTTATATAAGCTATTTAATCTAAAAGAAGAAATTTTTATTTACTTTATTTTTAATTTAAATTTATAAGTATTTTCTTTATAATTATATAATATAAAAAAAATAGCTAATTAATTACTTACTAATTATAATATATTATTAATTAATATATGTTGGATTGCTTATATGACGATTTGATGACCTTGAACATGTGTGTTGTTCTTCCCTTTTTCTAAGGGACGGGCCTAGAGCCTGTCTTTTATACATGATGAAGACGGCTGCTGCCGGAGGCGGCAGTCCGTCGCCGCCGCACAGGGGCCGGGGTCCTGTGTGCCCCAGGGACCGGGATCGCGGTCACAGGGCCGGCGATGGAGGGCTCGTCGAGCCCTGCCCGAATAGGCCCCTTATCCCTCACGTGACATCGTGGAGCCCTGATATTCCATGCCTCCAATTCAACACGCCCCTTCAGCTCGAAGGCACCGCCTTCGGGCTGACCTCCGGCATGATGAGGGCTTCCTTTTCCTCCTCCAGTTCCTGCTCCCTGTGTTGGGCCAGTCTCGCCGAGAGGTCGGCGAGCCGTAGTTGTGTAATAAAGGTCTCAAAGGCCTCTCGAGGGAGGCTCTTTGTAAAGCTGTCAGCAAGCAGTTGGGCTGACGGAGTGTAGATAACATCGATCCGGCCTTGTGTGATTTCCTGCCGAAGCCAGTGGTTATGTATATCGACATGCCGTAGTTTCGTACGCAGCTTGATGAGTTCCTCCTTAACTAGACGGATAGTCTGTTGGTTGTCGCATTGAATAGTCACTCGCGAAGGAGGGGCGATTCCTCGCCGAGCAGTCGGCGACTGCAGGTCGATCTGTAGGGATGAGATCAGTCGGCTTGCAAAGAGAGCCTCCTTAGCTGCCTGAGAGAGAGCTAGTAACTCTGCCTCTGTTGTTGACGTTGTGACTGTATCTTGCTTATTGGCTCTCCACGAGGTCATACCGCCGAAGAGGGTCATTGCAAAGGCCTGTGAGCTCCGGCGGTCCGGCGAGTTATCCGCGAAACTAGCATCAGAAGCCACCGAAAGGCCGTCGTTTTCGCTGCCGGGCTCGGCCCCGTATTGCAAGGAAAGACCCCGTGTTCGTAGGAGATACCAGAGGACCCGGTCTGCGGCTTCGTGATGTTGGGGGCCTGGGTTCTGGTTGAATCGTGCTAGCCTGCTTGATGCAAAGGCGATATCCGGCCGAGTCATGACCGCCGG
>NW_025764588.1:0-20663 GCF_021365365.1 Ilyonectria robusta
ATATATTATATATTATAGTAAATATATTATAGAGCAGATCTAAATATAGAAAATAATAATAATATATAATTAGCTATAGTTTAAAAGATAATAAAGAAGCAAAAAGCTTAGTATTGGTATAAGGATATAATACTACTACTATATATAGGGGCATTCTTTAATATTAAATAACAAGTAATTATTATAAAGAGCTTCTAATTATTTAGGAGTCTTAAGGAGTATATATAGTAACTTAGAGAGGCTTACAAGTTTAATAGTATGCTATATATTTAAGTAACTTAAGTAGTAGTAAGGTTATTAAGTAAGCTTTAATAGAAATAAGTTGTAGGTAGATAATATAATTGCTTAAGCTAGTAAAGAGATAGCTAATATACAAATCCTACTATATTTTATATTTTATATTATAAAAAAAAAAAAAAGATTTAGTCTAAAAGTATATTTAATATAGTTAAATTAAAAGAAGGGTATTTAGCTGAGTTAAGAAAGGGAATGCCTATAGTAATATAGTAACTATATAGTATAAGTAAATACTAGCATAGAAGAGTAGCAATTATATAGAGAGGCACTACTTTTAGTAATAGCAAAAAGTAAATAAGTAAAAAAAGAAAGAGTTAGAAAGGAAGAGGGGGGAGGGGAGAGAGAGAGAGAATATAAGCAGAAAGAGAGAAAATAAGCTTATAACCCATTAAAAGAGATATACCTATAGTCTATTAAAAAGGAAATATAGTCAGTCTATAACTAGTTATAAAAACGAAATAAAGAAAAGCCAGCAACCTATCTAAGGGATAAAGAGTTAAAGCCCCATACCACAGCAAGAAGGAGCCGCTAGCAACCCGTTCAAAAGGGAAGAGGTCCGTAATCCGTTAGAAGGGGGAAGGAAAGGGGGAAGGGCCGCCGGCAGCCCATTAGAGTGAGAGGTGGCCCGTAAGCCGTCAAGAGGGGGACGAGGTCCGCAACCCGTTGAAGAGGGAAGAGGCCCGTAGCCCATTGGAAGGTGGAAGAGGGCGGAGACGCCCGTAACCCGTTGAAGAGAGAAGAGGCCCGTAAGTCGTCGAGAGGGGGGGAGGGGGGGAAGAGTACCGTAACCCGTTGGAAGGGACCCGCTGCAATGGGAAGAGGTCCGTAAGTCATCGAGAGGGAAGAGGCCCGTTAACCCGTTGGAGGGACCCGTTGGAAAGGGAACAAGCCGGTAACCCGCTGTAAGGTCGCAGAGACCCGTAGCCCGTAACCCGTAACCCGTTGAAAGGGGGAATAGGAGGAAGAGGCCGTTAAGCCGTTGGGAAGGGGAATGGCCCGTAACCCGTGGGAGAGCGAAGAGGCCCGTTGGAAGGGGAAGAGTTCCGTGACCCTAACCGACTAGGTTGGCGGTATCCGACCCCAGATACCGGGCGGTGAGGGGATTCTGCCCACGCAAAAGCCCGTGGGGGCCGAAACAGGGGGCCCCAAATACCTGTCGCCAGATACCGCCCCAACTCCATTTCCTCTTTTCCTCCCTTTTGCGTGGCAGCAGAGAAGCCAAAAGCCGACCATCTGATTGCACACATCTCAACCCATCTTCAGCTGCCAGCTGCATGCGAATGGAGGCTGTGGTGCGCATACTATTGCTAAACCCAACATAACCCCAAATGGAACCCTAGGAAAATCCAACCCTAACCCTGAAACCCCCCTTCCCCTCCCCCCCTCCAGGGAGAGAAGAGATCAGGCTCCAACCCCCCTAAGACTCTAAGCGTAAAGTGCGGGCGTGGGGAGTGCGGACTGCCCTTCCCTCTCTTTCCCAGCCCCTAACGAAAAGAGAAGGGGGGGGGGGGGGAAAGAGCGAAAGGAAAAGAGAAGGAAAAGAATAAGATGGCAGCAGCAGATTGGCTGATCTATGACCCTATACATAAGGTGATTATATGCAAGGTCCACGGCTTTGCTATTGCTGCCCTCTCAAGCCACCTATCCAGACAACATGCCGACCTTAGCTGCCGCACCCGGAATACAATTCTGGCCGCATACAATACACTGGAGATAGAGCGGCCTGCCAATGCCGATTTCCACTACGGACCCGCCAATCCAACAGCCGCCATCGACGGCCTGACCATCCACTCGGGCCTTGCATGCAAAGACTTTGAGCAGTGCCGGTTTCTATCGACGAGCCGGAAGAGGCTGAAGGTCCACTGCAAGAAAGAGCATCAGTGGCAGGTAAGCCGGGCCGACCCAACCCACTGGACCGAGGTGAAGCTGCAGACCTTCTTCACCGCACCCGGCGGCGCTGTCCACTACTTCTGCGTCACCACGGGGACGTCCGAGGCCGATGACACAGAGGAGGTCGATCCAGACGCAGATCCCGAGGAGGCAGGCGGCGGCAGCAGACAGCAGCAGCAGCGTTCCAAGCTGATCGCCGACATCAAGGAGCAGTGGAAGTACGAGCAGAGCCGGCAAGAAGAGCTGCAGAGGGTGCTCGCAGAGGGAATCCTAAGGCACGAGACGACGACCTGGCTCCGTCGGTCCGGGTGGACGGCCCACTTTAACGGCCGGACCTACACCAGATCCACCTCTGCAGCCGGATGCCCGGGCCCGAGGACGACGTACTCCAGAGGCTGACGGCCAACCTCGACGCCCTCTTCTTCGAGCGCTGCGTGGACGGCTGAAGAGCATGCCGCTGATGACACGCCTGCTCCTGGCCAGCCCGCACCCTCACGACGCCCACAGCCGGCCGTTCGGGCCGCTGCAGGAGCGGACAAGCATGGAGCGGAACCTGACCTACTGGAAACGCTTCCTCTGCTACTGCCTGAACGTGCTGAGCCTGGACGAGGCCGCGCTGCTGGACCAGCATGGCTTCCGCTTTACGGAGGCGCAGCGGGCCAGCCTGGAGCAGCTGTGGGACCACGTGCGGAGCGACCACTGGCCCGACAGGCTGCTGCAGGAGGAGCTGCTGCAGGTGTCGGCCAGCTTCTGGATGCAGCAGCTGTCCGGGGATCCCTTTGACAGCCCGCTCTGGCACTTCGTCGCCGTCCTCGGCATCGACGGGAGTCGGGGCAGCTCCGGCCGGCCTACCTCTTCACCTACGTGCTCGCGGGCCTCGTCTACACCGGCAGGGTGCTGCTGGGCGAGTGGGCCCTGCCGACGGAAACGAGGCGGCCATGGCCAACCCGGAGCAGCACTTCGCCAAGATCCGGCTCCAATGGCTCTGCAAGGCCACGTACTCGCCCATGGGCTATATCCTGAGCCTGATGCTCTACGGCCAGAAGATCGCCAAGGAGACGGGCAGCCGGCTGATGGTGTCGTGGAGCAAGCACGGCGAGGTCATGTTCTTTATGGGCACGCCGGTCCCGATGGACAGCATCCGCAGCATGGTGGCTGAGATGATTACAGACGCAGAGGATCTGCTGTGGGAGTCGCTGATGTTTAAGAAGGGGAGGAAGCCGGAAGGCAGCGGCGAGGAGAAAGGGGACGACGACGGCAACGGTAATAGGGAGCGGCATCACCGCAACAGGGCGATATCCTCGACGGCAGCCATAGCGATACGAGTGCTGGCAACACCCGGTTTACCATCCCGCTCGATGCATACAGGACGACCTAACCTATACCCAGCGGCGGACGATCCTTTGTCCACAGCAACGGACTTGCGGCGAGAGGTCGAGATGCTCGAGGATCTGGTCGCAGGGCCGCAGAGGCAGACTTCCTGCATACCAGAGGGCGGTGGGAGTGGAAGTGGCCTAGGGTTCGGCAGTATCTCAAGCTCGTCAAGAAGTTCGAGGAGCAGCTGCTCACCCTAGCCCACATGACGGCAGGCCAGCCCAGCCGCGGCGAGGAGATTACGGGCCTGCGCCTGATCAACGGCATCAACCGGGACCGGAACGTCTTTATCATCGACGGCGAGGTCGTGCTGATTACCCAGTATCACAAGTCGCAGGCCCACTTCGACTCGCCCAAGGTGGTGCCGCGCTTCCTGCCCGCGCGCGTTGGGCAGCTGATGGTGATGTACATCGTCTACATCCGGCCCGCTCGTCGACCGCTGGGAGGCCGACCGCTGGTCGCTCTACGACAAGATGAACCCGCCGAGCGACTTTATCTGGCACCGCGAGGACGGCACGCCCTGGGGGAGCACCCAGCTGTCAGCCGGGCTGGCCAGATGGACCAAGCACTATATGGGCCTTCCGGTCCCGCTCCGGGACTGGCGGCATATTGCTGTCGCCATCAGCAAGAGACATGCCCTGGCAGCGGGGTATGGCCAAGGCTGACTTTGAGGATGATGAAGACGGCGATGATGCCGAGCAGTACGAGAACCCCGACGACCTCGCCGCCAGCCACAGCACCAAGACGTCAGAGAATTACGGCGTCACAATCGATGTGCTTAAGCGCCTGACGGCCGAGTCTCTGGACATATTCGGCCAGGTCAGCCACCGGTGGCATCAGTTCCTCGGCTGTGCCGGGCAGCAGCCCACACCGGCGGGCCGCGGCCGAAGTCGAAGTCGAAGCAGGGCAAGCGAGGGGCGGTGGAGGCACAGACACGAAGCAGCCTGTACTGTCCAGCAAACGGGCTCGAGTGCTTCCACTTCGGGGGTTGGGGGTCGGCCGCCACAGGGGACATCGTCAAGGCCGACCACACAGTCAAGGGGCGGGGGACGGGGACGACGAGGCCATCCTACAGGCGCTGCGGGCTGTGCTCCGCGACGACAAGGCCCAGTTCCGATCGCCACAGCAGGAAGAGGCCGTACGGGCCGCAGCCGCGGGAAGTCGCCTCTAGTTGCAATCCTGCCTACGGGCGGGGGCAAGAGCCTGGTCTTTATGGTGCCGGCGATGCTGTCGAGGTCCAGCGGCGGCCGGCGTCACCATCGTGGTGGCGCCGTACGCCGAGCTCAAGAAGCAGATGGCCGCCCGCTGCATCGAAGCCGGCCTGGACTGCAAGCACTGGCCGGAGGCCCGCGACTCGTGGCCGAGGGTGGTCATCGTGTCGGCCGAGGCGGCTGGTAGCGATAACTTCCTGCAGTGGGCCGCCGAGCTGGCGTGCGCGGGAAGCTCGACCGCATCGTCATCGACGAGTGCCACCTCACCTTCACTGCCGCCGACGAGTACCGCAGGAAGCTCCGCGGGCTGGTGCGGCTCCGCAGCCTGGGCTGCCCGTTCGTCTTCCTCACCGGGACGCTGCCGCCGCTGCGCCAGTGGGAGTTCGAGGAGGCCATGCTGCTGTAGAACCCCCTCTACATCCGCGCCTCCAGCCACCGCGTCAACGCCCAGTACTCCGTTCGCCGGGTCAAGAGCGGGCAGGGCATTATGGAGGTCAAGAGGCTCGTGACGGCATGGACAGTGGGCAACAAGCTGGCGGCGGGGGAGAAGGGCATCATATACTGCACCAGCCACGCCAAGTGCAGGGCGCTGGCTCAGCAGCTGCAGTGCCACTACTACCACGGGATGCGCGAGGACAGTGATGCTCACTTTGCTGCCCAGCGCAGTACTGGCTTCCGGGCCTGGGCCGAGGGCACGATGCTATACATTGTAGCTACGGCGGCGCTGGGGACGGGCATTGACATCCCGGGTATCACGCATGTGATCCACCTCGAGGCGCCGCACAGCATCATCGACTACGCTCAGGAGGCCGGGCGGGCCGGGCGGGCCGGGGAGCGCGTTACGGCCGAGATCATCATCGAGGACAAGGACTGGCCAGTCGAGGACCCATCCAAGGACGGCTGCCTCGAGCTGAAAGTGCGCGAAGTGAACAGCCTGATCCGGACGCAGGGCTGCCGGCGCCGCATCCTCGGGCAGTGCCTGGACGGCGATGTGCGGGACTGCAAAGGGATCGGCGCCGCGGCTCTGTGTGACAACTGCGAGGCGGCCGAGCTGGTTTGGAAGAGCGAGCTGTCCTCGCAGGGCATCGTGATGATGCAGGCCCGCGGCAGGATCATTTCCCGCGCCATGCAACAGATGCAGGCGGCGCTGGAGGAGGTCGAGGAGCTGGGCGGCAAGCTGGGCTGCCGGATATGCTGGATGTTCGACGGGGCCAAGGAGGCACGGCATCAGTGGACGGCGTGTGACGACATCGAGGACTGCCTGTCCTTCCTCAGCTGCATGGACTTCCAACGGAAGATCAACTACCGCAGGGACCAGCAGGCCAGCTTCCTGAGCTGCTTCTACTGCCATGTATCACAGAAGCTCTGCGAGGACGGGTATCAGAGCGGCGGCGCCACATGCCGATGGAAACACGTCGTGATTCCGTTGGCCTATGCGGCTACAACCGAGCCAGCTCTATGGAGCCGCATCCAGGGGCTTGCAGGGCGTACCTTTAAGGGGCTGGATGATTATGCAAGCTGGCTTGGGCGGAAGCATCTGAAGCTGGTATGTGGGCAGGAAATGACGAATGCGATGGCGGTATTTACGTTAATTATAGAGTGGCGGATAGAAGAGAAGATTTGAGAGAGCACGCATACATGGTATATTGAGCTTTAGGTTTATAGAGCAGAGATATAGAGAAGCCGGAGGCAGGGGTTGGTGGGGTGTAATATATAGTGCAGACGACACCTGAGGCGAATGCTTATTCTAGTAGATCTAAAGAAATAAGATATAACTGCTAGATTGACGGGATAAATAGAAATAAAAGAGATATTAGGTACTATAAAGTATTTAATTAAGTGCTTCTCTATATACTCGGACTTAAGAGGGGGGGGGGGGGGGGGGCGAGAGAGTAATAAGAGCAGCTATAACTACTTAGGCTAGGGGAGAAAGGCTAGAGGGAAGATATCTTAAATAAGTCAGAAGTAGAAAAATACAGTAGTAGTTAACAAGCATCTAGTTAGTAGAGCTACTCTACTATATAGTTACTATATATAGAGACCGAAAGAAAGAAGAGGGAATAGAAATATAGAAGAAATAAAGATAGAAGGAAAAAAAAGAGAAAAGAAATAGAAGGGGTAGTCTAGGATAGGCAAAACCTATATTATTGTAAAGAGCAAAAAAAGCTCTATATAGCCAGCTAGGTACACCCGGGATTTAAACCTAGATCGTTTCCTTAGCTAGAGGAAAACTCTATCCATTAAGCTAATATACCCTTTCTACCTTATTCTTACCAACCTCTATATAATACCTCTACATAAAGCTATTCCCACTATTATACATCAGTCTAGTTACATACAACCCAACAAATTACATACAACTAACACCATACTAATAGCATACAAGGCAGCCAGCTACACCCGCCATATAACGCATACCGGCATATATAATTATATAGCCTTCTGCTATGCAGTCGGGTCGGATAAGACTGTGCCCAGTATCTAAAAGTGGGCCCGCCGCACTACATACTATATAATGGCCTATAGCCGCCGAGATATATATAACTAAGGCGCAGAGATAGAGTAGCGGGCAGGATAGACCTAAAATACTAAATATCCTTCTAGTATCTACCAAGGCCTTTTGGCAACTATAAGAAGAAGACTGGCCTACTCCAGGCTTAACTGCCAGCATACACTAGTATCCCAGCAGCGGAATAGTGGCTGTATTATGCAACTGTAGAGCGATGGGAAGACCACCTGGATGCAGTTCTTATCAACTTTAAAGCCTCTAATTCCTAGTACCCCAGTACCATATCAATTCTACTAGAATTGATTTTTTAGCCCCACATCACAGGGGGTAGAATTAATTTTTCTTGACAAGGGTAGAATTGAATTTCACCTCGACCAATCAAAACTTGAAGCTTTTAGCATGGAGCGCTTATGTAAGGAACGCGAACTGAGATCGCGTAAAGCTGAACCACCGTGAATACGTCTTACACAGTCTCACATCCAGGGGATGTATTATTTGCCAGTCCTTTCCTTCAACATGAATCTCCCTTTTCAAGCCAATTTGACTAATGACATTCGACCATACGTCTTTTTGCCGAAATACCGAATTCTTGTGTGTACAAAATGTGGTTTTGGGTCAGTATCCGATGAAGTCGCGACGCACCTAAGTAGCCGACATCGCGACCTATCGCCCAAGGATCGTCGCACACTAGTTGAGGCGATACATCAGATCCCCAATGTCATACGGAATCAGAGTGATCTACTTAGTCTGCAGTATCCGGACCGTTCTAGCGGCCCGATTCCTTACCTTGCCGCGCCAATATTGGACGGATTGAAATGCCGGGCTTGTGGGTTTATCGTCCGCCAGATCCAGAAGATGCAGGAGCATTGCACTTCTACACATCACTGGAAAAACCCGAGGGGCAAAGGAAGACCCCAGACTGGAAGTTCTTTACCCGCTCCTAAATTGCCTTGGAACCAGAACGTTCCATGCCAGCGGTTCTTCCCTTCGAGGACAGGCAGCAGATGGTTCGAAGTGAACTTGAAGACGAGTGGTCAGAGGAAGGTGCAAGCTGTCACCCGATCGTCTTCAACTCACATATCAGCAGAAGCTACGACCTTATCCCCGGAAGCTGAAAGTCACCTGAGGGAAGTTATAGGAAGAGAGCAGAAGTACCAGGATGCGATAAACAACCCTCGTGTTTATGGAAAAGCTGTTAGTAGCGATTCGTTCGCGGCGACAGACTTGTGGATCGAAAGAACACGATGGCCTGCAACGTACAAAGGTGCTCGGCGGGATATTCTAAGAGCCATGACCCGATTGCCCTGCCGTGGCCCATTCATCTCAGATTGCTTCCTAATGGGTCCAGGCACTTGTGAGGGCGACCCGGATATTGTCAGTCCCCGTGAGGATGAACAAAAAATTTCGTGCATCATTGGCGCATTAGATCGAGTGTTAGATCGGTGCGAAAACACAGTTCGTCACACCAGTCATACCATCCTCTGCTGGCTGCTCAGTGGCCGACTCGAATATTGCAGACAGAAGCCATTCACCCTAGTAGCGGAGCGGAGCAGCACGCTAAAGTACAGACGTCTCGAGAAACGCCTCTTGAGTTTTGTCCTTCGCGCTTTTAGAATGGCGAATTCTACCAGAGAAATGCAGGCCGACATCAAGATCAGTGCAGAGCTTTTGCGGCAGCTGAAGGGCATTTGGGAGCATGAACTATGGAGTCTGGTTGATGTATCCAGGGGATATTTGCCCCAGCTTCATAATGTCCGCGATGGTATCAGAAGAGACAGTGAGGTGTTCGTTTGTTCTGAGCTCGAGCGGCGTCAAACCCTGGATCATTTGGACGGCGAAATGATGCTAAATGATGAAGTGGAAAGCGATGAAGATGAGGAATCTTGTGATGAAGAAGACGAAGACGAAGACGAAGACGAAGACGAAGATGAAGATGAAGACGAAAATGAAGATGAAGACGAAAATGAAGGCTACGAAGATGAAATGAGCGGGGACGATGACCCGAGGAAAAGTGACAGCGATTTTGAAGATTCCGGATACCCAAGTGGATGTCCATACCCGGACCTGGGGGAGAATGTCGCAGACGAGGTCCTTGACGATTTCCTAGAGCGTCTATTTCAACTTTGCTGCACGCTGTGTACGGAAACATACATTGATGGCCAGCCCGGTTCTACTGTGTTGGTTTACTTCAGTGGTATCCTCGGTTTCTCCCCCGATTGTCGGAAATTCCTACTCGCACGACAATACTGTTCACAACTATCCGGGCTCATATATATTCAACGTCTATTGCTTCTGGAGCATGCACTGCCATTGAATCCCTATCCCCGCATTAGAATTCAGCGACGATCACATACGAACCAGCTGGAACAGCTGAACACAACGCGTTGCAAATACATGATCATCGGCTCACAATCTCCACTTGGGGAGCTTCAAAGCCTCCGAGACTTTGGTCGCACGATTGCACGCACGGAAACCCCGCCATTCTTATTGCGATGGAGCGAAGATGGAGAAACGGTGTCTTGTGGAGACCTGAGGTTGACAATGGAGAGATTCCGCAAGCTTGCAGATCACTTTATTACTCGTGCAGAAGAAGTGAGCTCTAGGCTTATGTTCGGACTCCAACCCGAATTCGACTTGTCAAGAGTTAAAGACGACATGACCAATTCACAATGCGGGTACTCGTTTGTCCAGAACCCAGACAATGGCCTTGATAAAGCATATCTAGAGTTATTGGTCCGGGCTCATACCTCTCGCGCTGGCGGACTGGCGAGGCATGGCCAGTGGAGCTGGAATGCCGTGATTGAGTATCTCAAAGAGGTGAATGGATTGCAGGAGATGCTTGCAGGCGGACTGTTCACGGCATGCGGCCAGACGCCACGGGTACGTGAGCTCTTCAGTCTCGAATGCGAAAACGGGCCCTCGACAAGTTGTGGTTTTTCCATCTGGGAACGGTCCCTGTATACGTGTTGAGACATCATAAAGCCAAACGACAAACGAACAGAGAGTTTTATGTTGTGCGATTTTTGCCTGTAAGGCTAGCCCGCCTTATGTACCACTATCTTGTCTATATTCGCCGGTTTGCAAAATTACTTCAGCGAGAACGTTATGGGGCTTCGGAAGCTTGCCAGCCGAGCCCGTATGAGAGGCTCCTCTTCTGCTCGGGTGGAAGACCATGGAAAACATCTCGTCTTAGGGAGATACTCGGAAAAGCCACTCTGGAAGTCTGGCAACATAAAGTTAACGCTCGGCAATATCGACAAATTGCTATAGGGATAACTGAAAAGCACGTCCGAGAGATACATTCTCCAATCAACAGGTACGACGATCGCAGTGCGCATGCCGATTTGAATGTTGTCTTTGCTTGGCAGAGTGGGCATAGACCATTGCAACGAGGAATCACATATGGTCTTGATGGAGCTTTTCCGACCCGGCTCCAACCGGCACTATTGCGTGCTTACGAATGGGCTTCAACCCGGTGGCATGAATTCCTACATCAACCCAGCAAAAACTTGCCTGCACCGTGCGAGAAGCCATCTCCAACATGTGGTCGATCTGCAGCTACAAGTAAACTCAAACGAGATATCAGCCATATTCTCCAGCCGAGGCATTCCATCGAACAAGAACCTTCACCTAAGCGAAAGAAAATTCAAGCCACGAGCAATGCTTCGATCAAAGCAGCTCCGGGATCGGCTGCATCACAAATCGTTTCGGCAAGGAGTGGTGAGATAGCACCACGCCAGGTAAACGGCGAAGTTACCTCCAGAAACAATACGGAACACTCTAGCCAAGAGCCTTCACTGCGGCTCGAAAATCTGCTTTGCATATTGCATCGATATGGTATTCTCGTTTGTCTAACCTGCAAGGCAGCAGTCAGGCCAGGCAAGGGTGTAGAATCCCATTTCCGGAAGAACCATCGTTGGAAGGGTGATGTACTCAAACGTGTTTCATCGTTCTGTCGCACTTGTCTGCTCGAGGACCCAGCTACAGTAACACTGCCGGAAGATGGAAGCCGACCAATCATTGAGCTGCCTACGTACACCGGGTATAGCTGCAAGATTTGCCGGTATTTAACAATCAACCGCCATAACATACTTCATCACTGCAGCCAACTGCACAATAGGACTGAAAGCAACAGTGATCGAGGCTGGGGCGTTGTTTCATTGCAGACATTCGCAAAAGGTCGTTATGCGCGGTATTGGGTCGTCACAACATAACCTGGACCAGTAATGGGACAGCACAAGCTTCAGGGAAAGCAGCTGGAGCAGGTACTGGGATTCGTCGCATCGCAGGCAGAGAAGCATACGCTCAACGACCCGCACACAGCCGAGCTCCCCAGCGACTACAGTCTCCCCATCGAAGGGCTCCCACTTCTGGGAGGGTTTAGGTGCACGGAACCCCGGTGCCGGTTTTTGACAATAAACAAGAACAACATGCTTGCGCATCCGGCTGAGGCTGGCCACCAACTACGAAAAGGTGATGGCAGGGCAGGCTGGGAGCCGGCGACTCTGCAGACGTTCTGCCGGGGCCGATATGCACGGTACTGGATTGTGGATGACAGCAGCAGCAGCAGCAGTGAAAACAGTAACAGCAGCAACAGCGGCAGCACGGCAGCATCGACGCCACAGAGCCAATTGACACGACAAGGCCACGGCACCGGCCGCGGGGCGGTATTGCAGATGGTCCAGGGTTGCGAGGCAGAGATCAAAAGGGAAGCGGACGAGCGCCGAAGGCTCGCCGAAGATGAAGCGGTCAAAGCCATAGACAGGGAGTCAAGATGGGTCGGGTTTATGAAATGGTCTACGCACCTCCCCAAGAAGGCCCGGCCAATGCTTCTGAAGGCAGGGCAGCCACCCGTATCCAAGGCGGCCGAGGCGCGGCTATGGAGCGAGGAGGAGGCTAAGGCAAACCGGCGGCTGCGGCAGCTCTCAGCAAGCTTCGCTCGAGTTATGGCTATGTGCCGAAAGCGGCTGGATAAGGTGCCGGATAATACACTCGAGTGGCTCGCCAGCGTCGACCCGGCCAAGCCGAACAGTAAACCGTTTGGCGAGAAAGAGGACCTAAAAACGACAGACCGGTATTGCTTATGCTTCCAGCGTTATCTATGCTACTGTGTGAGGGTCTGGGCGCTTGGGCGCAAGAAGGCTAAGAAGGAGCATAAAGTACAGTTTACAAACGTGCAGTGGGATGCTCTTGGCGAAGTCGTGCAGAGGTTGGATGTTGTGGCTGCGGCGGCTGAGAGGGACGGCGAGAAGATGGCAGAAAAGGAACTAGAAGAAGAGGAGGACCCGGACCGGAAGGAGCTTGACAAAGCCGTCTTCGACTTTTGCATCTGCTCACTCAAGCAGAAGCTGGGTCACAAGAGCTACGACAACCCGCTGTTGCATTTTACCGCCGTTCTCGGCATCGATCGGGCAGGCGAGGGCTGGATCCCGTCACACTCATACACTCGATTTCTAGCCGGCTTCTTGTGGTGCGGCCGGGTCTTGATGCTGGAATACTTCTTTGAGAATGATTAGTACGATTCGAGCGAGTTGAGTGACTCGGGGGACTCGAGCGAATTGGAAGGCGACGGGTCAGTTGATGACGAGCTGGCTGTATGCGAGGCCAGCTTCGAAGCCATCAACCTACTACTCAGGAATGTATGAAAGAACTATTCGAAGAGTTCTTTTAAATCCATACAAATGGAAACCGCGCTATTGATGACAGGGGGTAGAGTTCTTTTAAAATCGAGGACGTAGAGTTCTATTAGAATCCGGCTGTTAAAATGGATAAAAAAGACATGCATTGAAAGGCAACTTCAAGGACATATCGCCTATTTCATATAAAAAGCAGAAACCCCCATTTGAAGGAGTGCAACCAGGTTGAAGTTTACAGTACAATTGATAGATAACGTCGAAAGTGGATTACAAGGAATGGTCAGTGCAGGAGGAAGGGTCAGATTTAAAGTTCCATATCCCACCATAACAACCCGCTAAAAGCAATACTAAATCACATCAAAAGAGGAGGGTCGGGTTAATATAGTATTTATAGATCCGTAATCGCGGATGCGCTGTTGTGATCGGAGCCCCACTTGCGGTCTGCCTCATTCCTCCTTACCCCACAACACCAAGAGCTCTCAGGCTGCAATAACGACGGAATAGTCTCCCCTCCCAGCGTGCAGTTTGGATTGCAAAGTGCATGACTGTTTTGGTGTTACTACAGGTTTAGGCATCAGGCAGCAATGGTTCAATACATTTCTGGCGACGTTGGCTGAGAAAATACCGCATCCTGCCGGTTTTATCCGCCTTAGCTGCTGCCAGTAAACCAGCAACTCATGGGTCTACTTTCGAGGAAGCCACGTCAGCTCGACATCTATAGGGTGTTGTCTTGATATTGGTGCAAGCTGCACGTCAGGCAGCAATGGCCCAAGATGGGACAGCGAGCTTGGATAACCAATACCTGCAATATAAGCAACCCCAAAAAAAATGCGGAAAAAGATAACGCGGATCATCCAATTAGCGCTAAGGGATCGGCCCGCTCCGCGCGCCCAGCTGACTGATTCAAGTCTGACTAGGGTCGCTAAGGGACACAATTTCAATCACCCATTGGTTACTGCGACCTTCCATACAATAAGCCACGGACATTATGCCCGGTCTAGTCGCAATCGTGTGGGGTAAGACAGGAAGCTCGGCTACAACCAACACCTGCAATGCAACAGCAATTTTTTTCCTCTGAGGGCGAGAGATAACGCAGATCATCCAGTCAGCCCTTAGTGATCTGCGCAGAGCGGACCGGTCTGCCCTGCTACGATTTGAGCTGACAGGGTGTGTGCGGGGCAAGCGATACAAATTCAGCGACCCACCGCTACAAGCTTCCATGTCATCTCACAACTGAGGCCAGATATCACGGCTAATGATTCCCAATCCGCACTTGCTGCTGAATCGACAGTTTCTCCCCTCACTGCCCCACCACGATTTCATGCATCTTCTTTCAAGGCATCCGCGTCTTGCCCTTCTCGCACCGGGAGGTAACCCACCAAGCTGAAAATAAGTCGTCTTGGCTTTAGGGTTGCTCGCCTTTACATTTGCCTGTTTCTTAAGCGCCACCGACGGTCTGATACCTATGTGTCACATCCAGTATAGGCCATCATTACACTACGCATTAGCGGAGTGTTCATTCCACTTTTGCCGTAGTCGTCTGGTGCGACACTATGTGTCCCCACCACGACATGATCAGGTGCCCGTAATTAGGCACCTGTCCGGCGTGCGCACATATCTGCCCCGCCCGCAAGACTCGGCCCCTACGACGGTCCCATTGTGGCTGCAGCTGGTCAGCCAAAGCCGTCGGTCTTCGTCAAGGGTTCCATCAAAACCAAAAACGGTAATAGATCGACGCAGGTTTCTCTTTCCCCGGTGGAGATAACGTAGATCATCCCATCAAGGTCCATGGTTCCCGAACCCTGGAACTCGGCCAAAGGGCACCTGAGCGATGGTATGAATGTGAGGGCAACGATCTCCAAACCAAGGTCAGAAATGACCTTTGTCTTTGAGAAGAAACAAGATGCGTATAGGCCGGGTTTAATTTGATCATCTCCCTGTAGGGTCATCATCTGGTAATTTCTCTTCCATTTTAAAAATCGAGCTAATTAAGTAGCTCATCCACCTGTTGTAATGACTTGTGAAGATAAATCAAGCCATGGCAGGCCCTGCAGGAGACAATAAGTCTCTCTCAACTTTATGTACCGATATCCCTCCTTCAGTAGTTGTTTGACATAGTGTTGCATCAGAAAGGAAGGGGCATTTGAGATGTGATGGAAGCTCTTGATTTCTATCTAACTGAGGGCTCGTTGCGGCTCTATTTATGAAAGTATCCTTATCATCACAGAAGCGATAGTAAGGTTTCCTTGAGACCGGGCCGCAGTCTTATCATCTTGGTAGTTGTGAGAGGCAATGACCTGCAAACTAAGGCCATTTCTGACTTTAAGCTTTAAGTAGAAATAAGATATATATAGGCCGAGTTTAATTTAATCATCTTCTAGTAGGGCTATCATCCGATAAGTTCTTTTCTATTTTAGAAATCGAGTCGATTAAGCTGCTTCCTATTTGCGGCAACTAGGAATTATTACCGGGGGCATGGAAACTGGGGAAGGTCCATGGGCCAAGTTTTCTGATGTTCGGATCCAATGGTTACCAAAAATCCAAAAGAAGGGTGCACGGGCCAGGGAAAATGGTACTAGGTGCCAATACCAGTGGTAATTGGTGCAGTAGGGTAATTTCGACTGACCCGATGGCTTCGTATACAAGGCACATCACGGGGTGTAGAGTCGACACTACCTACTCTCTATCATCTAGAATTAGTTCCTTTAGCCAAGGCCAGTATGACTTCTCTACCCAACCCCTCAGGATCTGAAGGCTATAGACCAGTTTATAGATCCCCTTGGTGTTGAGTGTATTGCCCATGGGCAACTTATGCCAAAACTTAGTCTTTGTTCCGTTAAGTGTTGTGATTACGAGGTCCCACTGGTGACCCTGGATGATGATGCCGGGTAGGAACTCGGGCAGTTGGAATGGTAACCTCGACTTGTCGATAGCTTCTAGTGGTGTAGTCCCCGGTTGTTTCTCCCGTAGCGACAATGACTGGGCGGAATGCTGTATATCCCTACGCTTCGAAATGACTCCTGCCTCTTTCTCTGCCTCTACTTCCCGTGCCTCCCTTGCCTCCTTTGTTGCTTGTTTCCTTCTTGCCTCCTGCTTCGCCTTCTGTAGCTCGATTAGATAAGATAAAAAGTACCAGTAAGCCATTTGCTAAACGCCCAACTGGAGCCTTGTACCCTCCTACCCCTTACCTGGTTTCTTAGTCTTAATGCTTAGGGTAATGGGTTGCCTCTTTAATGGCATAAACTTGGTAAAGTTGAAGATATTACAAGGGAGTTCGTGGCAGAGCTAGTCAATAGCTAGCACTGTAGAGGGTTTTATTACTGTAGATACTTGGGATTTGTTTGATGGATTGATGTAGATGTAGAAATCCACCTTCTTAGTGGCAGATGGGTTCCTGTAATCAAGGAGGATTGAGGCATGGGTGCTAGTTATTCTTAGCTAGATTCTGTGAGTGAGGTTTGTATGACTTACCAGCTTGCAGCAGTTATAAACTAATGCTTGATCCTCTGGCCTGTTGGATGGAAGGCTAGCTCCAGCAAAGGGGTATGCATAAAATTATTCCAAGTGTCTTTATGGTAGTCGCCCTAGCTATACTGGATAGCCTTGTTGAGAATGCGCAATACATTTTCGACTGAAGATGTTTGGCCGAATTGATCACGACCATTGGAAAAGTAGTACGAGGCTCTGCTAGCAGCCCAGTTGAATATATCGCCGTTGTCTTCCGCGGCCTGTAAGAGAGCTGGGTGATGAGACGAAGCAACTATCCCCTGCCCCTCCATTACGGTGTCTATGCTCTTGAGCAGGCTGTGAAGGCTTGCTGGTTTGTTATTGAAGTCTGAAAGCTTCCGATACTCGATGCCGTCGGGTTGGTGCCTTAATGCGCGGAGTTGTTTTGAGGGAGATAACCGGCCAGATGCGGCGGATAACTTGGAAGGTTCCAAGTTGATGTTGGAGCGGAAGCGCTTTGAGCGGGGCGTCTCGGCACCGCCGGGCTCCTGCCGCTTGTGCGGACTTGCCTTTCGGGAGGTAGGTATGTCTAGAAAAGCTATGTTCTTGTCGTAGGAAATGGTCGAGGAGTCGGGGGTCGGCGGGTTCAGGCGGCGTCGCTTGCAGGCAGGCGGCTGCGCAGTGTCGGCGCGGCAGTCGTTGGGAATCTCGTCTAGCCAGGAAAGAATAGCTGATGCTGATATATTCGGCCTTGCAACCGGGTTTTACGTGGGTGCCTCAATTGAAGTCGATGTCTTGCGACTTCTCGAGATGGTGTTGTTTTTCCTTGAAGCTGGCATCTTGATGATTGTTAGCGGGGTGATATATCATCATATCCCACGTGATCTCCAGATCTGGACGTTCTGGTTCGTTCGGTTTTGAGCCTATCTCGGCTGAATGCCCCGCCTTCGGCTTGGACTGCTGTTGAAGCTCATGAAAGCACCAGGAGAGAAGGAAAAGTCAGTTAATAATTTCGAGTCTTGCATTATCATATGAAATAAATTCCACTGGTAGTTTCGGATTGCTGTCCTCATGATACCTTTTCTCAGTAGCAATAATAATCCAGTGGGAAAACTGCATTTAGGTTTTCAAGGCCACCACCAATTTTTACGGTCAAATGCAGTTTTAAAATACACTTTACTATCTAAAGAACATAAAAAAAGAAGTTTTATTATTTTTAAATCAATATTGCTGTCGCGGCATGTCACGGCATGTCGCGACATGGTGACAATCGATCAAGCGTTACATTTCCTGTTATGGAATAGTGAAATTCATGGGTTGAGCGTTACATTTCCTAATATGGCTAGTGCTTCAAGTTCAGCGAAGTTCAGCGAAGTTTAGCCGTCCCACTCACCCTGTGTCAGGTGCGGGCTTTTGATACCCCATATAACTAGTTAACTAGTGTTTTCGATTACTGATGGATCCGTTACGGTCAATTTGATCAATTGGATAGATGAATTAAGCAGTGATGATGATGATCTTGATTACTTCTGCCGGTCATCCGGATCGGCCGGAAGAGGGGTTTTCATACCCCCCTTCATGACTAAGGTCAGGATATCAATCTATCAGAGGTTTCGTAATACAGGGTCATCTTCCAACAATTACTTTAAAATACTACGTCACCCCATGCACATTGGAGCGGCGATGGGGTGCATGGGGTAGCCTCAGCCGAAGGCTGTGTGTCCGCGGGCCGGGAAGCTATTCCTACTACTGCATTGTCTACGTACTGATCTATTGGCATGGCCATTCTTGGTATTATGTGATATGTACGGATTCCGGGGGAGACCCGTAGACCAGGTGATTACGATTAAATGGTGCATCCAACATCAGACCCTCGAGCATTTTCACGCGAGAGACAGCCACGTAGCTTAAACCAGTCTGAAAGTCCCGGCAGGACAGATCTGTAACTATTATATCTTCGGTGATACTTTGTAACTTGTATATGGTAATTGCATAGTATACAATCAGGGGAAACTGGATATAAGCGCAGAGAATAGCTTTAATAAGAAAATCCCTTTCTACTAGAAGAATTAGTATAATCTTTTTGCTATTAATAGTAATTAGAAATACCAGTCTGCTATATTTATCAAACTCTATTATAATAATATAGGGAGGATCTTAGATAGGGTTGGCCTTAGATATCTAGCTAATATTATAAACTATACTATAAGTGCTATTATAGAGGCTAACTAGCTGCTAAAAATTAGATATTAGTATTAGATAGGAGTTAATATATATAGGGATTTGCTTTATAAAGTTGCCTGCTTTATTATTAGGTGTAATAGCTATACCGGGGCTGACATTCTTAGTTATAATATAGATAACTAGCTGGCTGAGGCAGTTAAGGTAATAGTAATTATATTTATTTACTCTATCTTTAGTAGTATATACTTATAAGATATTAATAAATCTTATAACCTCTTAATTATTTAATTTTACCTATATATAGCTAGAAAGAAGCTTTTAAAATTCTATAAATAGTTAAAGTAATTATAATTTTTTAAAAGCTAGGCAGAATACCTTCTAATTATTACTATACTACTACTAGATAACTTTTAAGAAAACTAATTTATTAAATTGCCTATATATATTTCTACTCTTAATTTCTACTTCCTAAACCTCTTTATTATAATAAAGTAGCTTCTACAGTATAGGGGGAAGCTAAAAGAAGTTACTAACTAATAGGATATTTAGGCTATTAAAGAACTCTCTATTCTTATTTAGAAATGCCTCTCGGAGATAGTTATTAATCTAAGATAGCTAATACAGTCCCAGTATACTCTTCTCGTTAATAATCAGATACTTAATATCTTTAAGCTTCTTCTAGAGCTAGGCCTTATTAATAGCTAAAAGAGGCTTAAAGTTCTTATTAATTAGCAGGTATAATAGGAAATATAAGATAATACCCGAAATCTAATTTCCCGCGACGCCCGTGGGCGCGGTATGCCAGACGGGTGTCCCTCTCCCGCCCGTCGCGGCTTGAAGGTACGCGGAGAGCAGGTTAATAAGGTATGACTTACCAGTACCGCCTCCGCTATCTATATAGAGTAATAACTGGGAGGGATCCCGGGTCAGGAAGTGACCTATCACCATGTTATATACTATACGCTGCTCTGGATTTAGGGAATCGCGAGCCTCTAATGGCTGATTATCCACGTTAAGGTCAAGGGTGATTTCCGCTTTACGTTGCTTCTAGTAGTCGCTGTTGAGAATGCCATCATCGGTATATGTCACACCCAGCAACTGTTAAGACCGCGGCCCGGTCTCAAAGGCTCGGCTCTCTAGCAAACCGGTCTCGAAGACTCGGCTTTGCAGTAAGCCGGTCTCGAAGACTCAGCTCTATAGCAGGCCGGTCTCGAAGACCCGGATCCCTTAGATCCGGTCTTAGGAAACCCTTATTATATCTATAAAGAAACTTCTACAAATAGGGCTGCTACGAGCCCTCAGTTAGATAGAAATTAAGAGCTTCCATTACATCTCAATATACCCTTCCTTTCTGATACAACAGTATACCGCCCAACATAAGGCGTCCAATTGTAATTAATGTTAATATCTCAGCGGCTAAGGATGTTAATGTCCTCTTCCTCTAGCGGGCGGTTAGGTAGTATACGGGCGAGTTTATGCCAATCCTCCTCTGCAATAGGCTCCTTATAGGCCTCAAGCTCAAACTTATCGTCCTTTGCCGTTAATTTATCTATATCCAGCTTTTTATAATAATTGTCTGTATGGGTATTATAGAGCTATCTGCAGTATATATACCCAGCTGTAAAAGAATTAAATTACTAGCTACTTATAATAAGTAACTTTTATAAAAAATAATATAGATAAATTATTATTAACTTAATATAATAGAAGTTATTAAATTAAAAAGAGGCTTTTATAGATTTATATTAAGAGAAGTAAGATAAAACTTTCTTTTTTATATAAGTAATAAGTCTTCTCTATATATTGAGATTGTATAATTATAGGTATTTAAGATATATTATATTCTTATACTAGTTTTTTCTTTTTAGATATTTTTTATAGCTGCTAATAGCCTTATTAATATTTCTATTTATATAATATAAATATATTTATTACTTTAATAGATAGTAATTTATAATAATAATTATATAAATACCTTTTTATAATAGAATATTAAGTAGTAAATAGGAAATTTTTTATATTAAGTAATCTTTTTTAGTAATTAGCTTATTTATTAAGTAAGAGAAGAAAAATAATAGGAGCTAAATATATAATATATAAGGTAAAATCTAGTTT
>NW_025764589.1:0-20487 GCF_021365365.1 Ilyonectria robusta
ACCCTTGGGTTTTGAAGACCCCAAAGACAGTGCTTGAGGCTAGTTCGCAGTCTGAATACCTTAAAAGACAAGTTAGAAGGCATCAGAGCAGCTCTCTAGCATCTATCCTTGAGGCGCTTAAGTTATTTTTTAAGGGAATAAAGGCAATAATGCATCAAATGGTATTATTGAAGTCCGAGAACTAGATTCTTCGACAGGCAAATGAGACTCTTAGCAAGCGGCGCAGAGCAAAAAGAACCCGCCTACAGAATAGAGGGAAGATGACTATAGAGGAGGGAAGGGAAGCAATTGATCAAATAGATATCAATATGTACGTATAGGCTGAATCGTCGAAAAGTGGTAGTTAAGGAGGGTTGGCGCAACCAAAGGAAAGGCGCTGTGGAACTTGTGGAAAGACTGGCTATAATGCAAGGACTTGTTAGGCTGTAATTGAGACCTCTAGAGAAGAGTATAGCGATTAGTTTTAATTAATTGAATGGTTTATTGTATTTTTATTGAAGTTTTAATCTTAAAGGGTTAGGAAAAGTACAGTGTATACTTGGATGTAGCGTATGCTTATTAAGTATGTTATAACTTTTATATAATAATAATAATATAACTATATAATATATATAATTTTTTAAAAATCTTATTATATTTTAATTTTAAAATAAATTATAAATAAAAATAATTATCTTTTTATTTATATATAACTTATATATATAATTATAATAATAATAATAATAAATTTAATTTATTAATTTTAATTACTAGTATATATAGTTATTAATATTAAAAACTAATTATAAATATTATTATTTATCTTTTTATTTTATATTATTAATTTATTTTTAATATAAATTATAATTATAAATTACTATTAGTTATTATAAAATAAATATTAATAATCTTATTTTTATATAATAATTTAAACTTAATAATATAAATTGCAATTATAAATTACTATTATTATAAATACTCTTTTTTATATATAGTAACTTAAGCTTATTAGTATAAGCTATAATTATAAGTTACTATTATTATAAATTAATTATAATAACTCTCTTTTATATATAGTAATTTAAATATAATAATATTAATTACTATTATAAGCTATTAATATTATAAACTAGCTGTAAATACTCTTACTTATATATAGTAACTTAAGCTTATTAGTATAAGCTACTATTATAAGCTACTACTATTAATAGTAAAAGCTAGCTATAAATACCCTTTTTTATATATAATAACTTAAGCTTACTGCTATTAGAAGCTAGCTGTAAATACCCTTACTTATATATAGCAACTTAAGCTTGCCGGTATAAGATATAGTTATAAGCAGCTGTTATTATAGGCCGGCTGGAAATGCTCTTATATATATATATCGACTCCAGCCTGCTGGTATAAGCTGCTGATATTACAGGCCGACTTCAAATGCTCTTTCTTACATATAGCAACTTGAGCCTGCCGGCATAAGCTGCTGTTATAAGCTGCAGTTAGAAGCTGCTGCCGACGTTAGAGGCCGGCTGCGAATGCCCTCCCTTATACACAACAACTCGAGCCTGCTGCCGTCAGGGGCCGACTGCAAATACCTTTACCTACACACAGCAACTCGAGCCTGCCGACGTTAGAGGCCGGCTGCAAATGCCCTCACTGGCACACATCGACCCCAGCCTGCCGTCACAAGCTGCCGTCACAAGCTGCGGCTGTTGTTATATTCCGGCCGAAAATACCCTCACTTGCACATAGCAACTCGAGCCCGCCGGCACAAGCTGCAGTCACAAGCTGTAGTCACGAGCTGCTGTTATCACAGGCAGGCTGCAAATACCCTCCCTCGCACACAGCGACCCGAGCCTGCAGGCACAAGCTGCTGTTACAAGCTGCTGCCGACGTTAGAGGCCGGCTGCAAATGCCCTCACCTACACGCACACACACGCACACAGCAACTCAAGCCTGCCGGCACAAGCTGCCGTTACAAGGGGCTGTTGTCAAAGGCCGGGTTTAAATGCCCTCACGTACACACAGCAAGTTGAGCCTGCCGGCACGGCGAGCTGTTACAAGCTGCAGTCGCAAGCTGCTGTTACAAGCTGCTGTTATTACAGGCCGGATGCGAATGCCCTCGCTTCCACAGAGTAACCTGACCTTGCTGTTGCAGGTTGCCGTTACGAGCGGCTGTTGGAAGCTGCTGCCGATGTTATAGGCCGGCTGCGAATACCCTAACTTGCATATAACAACTCGAGTCTGCCGGCACAAGCTGCAGTTATAAGCTGCTATTATTACAGGCCGGCTACAAATACCCTCCCTCGCATACAGCAACTCAAGCCCGCCGGCACAAGCTGATGTTAAAAGTTGCTGACGTCATAGGCCGGCTGCAAATGCCCTCACTCTCACACGGCAACTTAAGCCTGCCGGCACAAGCTGCAGCCACAAGCTGCTGTTACAAGCTGCGGTTGGAAGCTGCGGTTGGAAGCTGCAGTTATCTAATGCCGGCTCCAAATGCCCTCACTTACACAAAGCAACTGGAGCCTGCCGTCACAAGCTGCCCTCTCTCGCACACAGCAACTCCAGCTTGCCGGCACAAGCTGCCGTCACAAGCTGCCGTCACAAGCTGCCGTCACAAGCTGCTGTTATCAACGGCCGGCCCCGAACCCTCACTTGTGCCCTCACTTACACACACACACACAGCAACTTAAGCCTGTCGACGTCAGGGCCCGGCTGCAAATACCCTCCCTTGCACACAGCAACTGGAGCCTGCCGGCACAGGCTCCGTGAACCTGCTGCAAAATCTCTCTGCCCCTTTCCAGGAGGCCCAGCATTACTCTACCTCTGGGCAACCAGACCAAATATCTTGCATCCGTGCGGCTCACCAACTCGAGCCTGCCAGCACAAGCTGCTGTCACTAGCTGCCGTTGGAAGCTGCTGCCGAGGTCATAGGCCGGCTGCAAATGCCCTCTCACTTGCACACAGCCCCTCGAGCCTCCCGGCACAAGCTGCCACCACAAGGGGCTGTTATCGCAGTCCGGCTTTAAATGCCCTGACTCGTACACAGCAGCTCGAGCCTGCCGACGTCAGGGGCCGGCTGCGAATGTCCTCACTTACACATAGCAACTCGAGCCTGCCGGCACAAGCTGCCGTTACAAGCTGCCGACGTCAGAGGCCGGCTTCAAGCCCTCACTTGTGCCCTCACTTACACATATATATAACAACTCGACTCTGCCGGCACAAGCTGCTGTTGCAAGCTGCTGTTATCAACGGCCGGCCCCGAATGCCCTCACTTACACACAGCAACTTGAGCCTGCCGGCACAAGCTGCAGTCACAAGCTGCTGTTACAATCTGCCGACATCAGAGGCCGGCTGCGAATGCCCTCACTTACACACACACACACACACACAGCAACTCGAGCCTGCCGTTACAAGCTGCTGTTGCAGGCTGCAGTCACAAGCTGCTACTGATGTTATAGCCCGGGCGCAAATGCCCTCACAATAACACTGCTGCCGGCTCTTAGTACTAGCCGCAGGCAGCTGGCGATACCCTCATCTTGTCATAGCCTTATATAGTAAAATTAACAACCCACCTTTAACAACAGCTGCTAGCTGAAAGGGGCTTCTGGTCTAGCGGTTAAGAATTCGTTCTTTGGCCGCAATACGTAAGGAAGCTTGCTAGCAGCTAGGAAGTGCCTCCTCGGAGGTTATTCCGGTCTCTGATTGGTCACACTGCCTCACAGTAAATCCAAACAGAGAGAAAAAACCGCCGCAGCTGGATAGGACCAATAGGCATTGAAAGCTGTGTTCCAATAAGACGGTTTCTTAGGAGGGTGACGCCTGGCCAGGGGTCCTAAGTTTTTTGATTGGTCGGATAGCTGAGTCTTTAGGTTCAATTCCTCCCTTAGCAGCTATTCTTTTTTCTTTTTAATTGACTGACTGACTGACTGACCGACTGACGGACTGACCGACCGACTAACTAACCGACCGACCACTGACTGACCGACTGACTGACTGACCGACTGACGGACTAATTGGCTGCTTAATAAGCACAGGTTTAATTCCTTCTTAATAGCTATTCTTTTTGCTCTTTAATTGCTCCGGGCTAAGATCAGCTAGGTGATGTTAGCCGACCTTATAGGGCCGCCCGCGCCCCTGTAATTGGGGCCCCCGCCCTAACTAGCCGGGCCCCATAACCTTAAGTTGACTCTTAAGCTGCTATTGCAAGCTACTATTACATGCTGCCGAAGTCTCAGGCCGGCTGCAAATACCCTCCCTTGCACACAGCAACTCGAGCTCGCCAGCACAGGCTCCTTGAATCTGCTGCAAAATCTCTCTGCCTATTTCCAGGAGGCCGGCTATAAATGCCCTTACTTACACACATACACACGCGCACACATATATACATATAGCAACTCAAGCCTACTGCATAAGCTGCTGTTGCAAGCTGCCGGCGTAAGCTTCCTGTTACAAGCTGCCATTACAAGCTGCTGTTATAAGCTGCTATTATAAGCTGCTGCTAATTTATAGGCTGGCTCTAAATGCCCTCTCTTGCATACAGCAACTCGAGCCTGCCGCATAAGCTGCAGTTACAAGAGGCTGTTATTACAATCCGGCTGAAAATGCCCTTGTCTACCCTAGGCTACTTGAGCCTGCCGGCATAAGCTGCTGTTACAAGCTGCCATTATAAGCTGCTGTTGGAAGCTGCTGCCAACGTCAGAGGCCGGCTTTAAATGCTCTTACTCGCACATAGTAGGTTGAGCCTGCCGGCATAAGCTGTAATTACAATCTGCTGTTATTATAGGTCGGCTGAAAATGCTCTTGCCTACTCTAGGCTACTTGAGCCTGTCGGCATAAGCTGCTATTACAAGCTGCTAAACTTGCCACAGCAACTCGAGCTTGCCGGCACAAGCTGCCGTTGCAAGTTGCTGTTGAAAGTTGCTACTGATGTTATAGGCCCGCTGTAAATACCCTCACTTGCACACAGCAACTCGAGCTTGCCAGCACGAGCTGCTATTGCAAGCTGCAGCTACAAGCTAGTTAGTAACGCACTAACTTACATATAGCAACTGGAGCTTTCCGGCATAAGCTGCTGTTGTAAGCTGCCGACGTTAGAGGCCGGCTGCGGATGCCCTTACTGGCATATTGCAACTCGGGGTTGCCGGCATAAGCTGCTATTTTGACAGGCCGATTCGGACCCCCCTGACTTGCCGGCAGTAACTCAAGCCTGCCGGCACAAGCTACCGTTATAAATACCCTCCCTCACATATAGCAACTCGAGCCTGCCAGCACTAACAGCTGTTGCAAGCTGCTATTGGAAGCTGCTCTCTTACAAGCCAAGCAGGCACGCCCTTCCCCGACTACTGCAGCTTGGGCTTGCTATTGGAAGCTACTATTAGCAAGCTGCCGTTACAAGTTGCTGCTAAGATCATAGGCCGGCTGCGAACGCCCTTACTTATACATAGCAACTCGAGCTTGCCGGCACAAGCTGCCATTGCGAATACCCTCACTTGCACACAGCAACTCGAGCTTGCCGGCTCAAGCTGCTGTTGCAAGCTGCCGACGTTACAGGCTGGCTGCAAATGCTCTTACTTATGCATAGCAACTTGAGCTTGCCGTTGTAAATGCCCTCCCTTACATACAGCAACTCGAGCCGGCCGGCCCAAGCTGTAGCTACAAGCCACAAGCTACAAGCTACAAGCCATAGCGTTCATAGCCTTATAGAGCCCGATATGTCTTTCTGATCCTAACAAGCAGCAACGGGCAGGTTTAGTCAAGTAGTTAAGGACTTTATTCTTGGCCGCCTGGCTAAGCTTGGCTAATTGTTAGGAGGAAGCCTACTCATAGGCTAATCCGGTCTTCTAATTCCATACTACCCTATAGTTGCAGCGAATTAGGAGAGAAAAAACCGCTACAGTAGGATAGGATTAATTGGTATTGATTGCTATGCGCCAATAAGCCAGTTTCTAAGGGGTTCCCAGCCGGGCCCCTTAGTTTTTTGCCTATTGCAGAGGCTGAGCCTATTGCGCCGAGGCCTAGGGTTTAATTCCTCGCTGCTATGAATTTTCTTTCCCTCTTTTTTACAAGGGCGAGTATGTTGCCAAGCAGACCTAAAGATGTAGCCTATAGCTATAAATACCCTCACTTACTCACAGTAACTCAAGCCTGCTATTGCAAGCTGCTATTGCAAGTTGCTGCCGACGTCATAGGCCGGCTATAAATGCCCTCACTTGCATACAACAACTCGAGCCTGCCGGCACAAGGTGCCGTGACAAGCTGCCGTTGCAAGCTGCCGTTGCAAGCTGCTGTTGCAAGCTGCTATTGCAAGCTGCCGTTACAAGCTAGCTAGTTGCAAATGCCCTCACTTACACACAGCAGCCCGAGCTGGCTGCTATTGCAAGCTGCTATTGCGAGCTGCTATTGCAAATACCCTCCCTCGCACACAGCAACTCGAGCCTGCCGGCCCAAGCGGATGTTGCAAGCCGCCATTACGAGCTGCTATTGTCATAGGCCGGCTGCAAATACCCTCCCTCGCACACAGCTCAAGCCTGCCGGCACAGCAAGCTATTGCAAGCTGCAGCTACAAGCCAATCAGCAACACCCTGACTTATACATAGCAACTCGAGTCTGCCGGCACAAGCTGCTATTGCAAGCTGCCATTGCAAGTTGCTGCCGAGGCTATAGGCCGGCTGCAAATGCCCTCCCTCACATACATCAACTCGGGCTTGCCGGCATAAGCTGCTATTTTGACAGGCCGATCCG
This sequence comes from Ilyonectria robusta, assembly GCF_021365365.1. NCBI lineage: Eukaryota > Fungi > Ascomycota > Sordariomycetes > Hypocreales > Nectriaceae > Ilyonectria > Ilyonectria robusta. Next base: position 6,724 of record NW_025764589.1, read on the forward strand.
GAACGCCCTGACTTGTCGGCCGCAACTCGAGGCTGCCGGCACAAGCTGCTATTGCAAATGCCCTCCCTAGCACACAACAACTCAAGCTTGCTATTGCAAGCTGCTGTTGCAAGCTGCTGTTGCAAGCTGCTGTTGCAAGCTGCTGTTGCAAGCTGCTGTTGCAAGCTGCTGCCGACGTCATAGGCCGGCTGCAAATGCCCTTGCTTGCATATAAGTCCTCCCTCAGCAGCTACTTTTCTCTCTCTTTTTTTAATTAACTGACTAACTGACTGACTGACTGACTGTTTAGTCTGCTTGAAGCAGTAAATACCCTCACTTACACATAGCAACTCGAGCCCGCCGGCACAAGCTGCAGTCACAAGATGCCATTGGAAGCTGCCATTGAAAGCTGCTGCCGACGTCACAGGCCGGCTGCAAATACCCTGCCTTGCATATAGCAACTCGAGCCTGCCGGCATAAGCTGCCATTGGAAGCTGCCGTTGAACGCGGCGGTCACAGGTTGCCGTTATGACAGGCCGGCTACGAATGCCCTCACTCGCACTCAGCAACCCGAGCCTGCCGGCACAAGCTGCCGTTGGAAGCTGCCGTTGAAAGCTGCCGACGTCATAGGCCGGCAGCAAATGCCGTCATTAACAAACGGCAGCTCGAGCCCGGCGGCACAAGCTGCAGTCACAGGCTGCTGTTGCTAAAGGCCGGCTGCGAATGCCCTCACTTACACACAGCAACACAAGCCCGCCGGCACAAGATGCTGTCATCAAAGGCCGGCTATAAATGCCCTCGCTCGCACATAGCAACTCGAGACTGCAGGCATAAGCTGCTATTACAATCTGCTATTGTTAAAGGCGGGCTTAAATTGCTCCTGCCTATCCCAGGCCACTTAGGCCTGCCTATACCAGCTACAGTTACAAGCTGCTATTATCAAAGCCCGGCTGCAAATGCCTTCACGTGTATATAGTAACTCGACCCTGCCGACATTATAGGCCGGCTGCGCATACCCTCACTCGCACACAGCAACTCGAGCACGCCGGCACAAGCTGCAGTTACAAGCTGTTGTTAAAGGCTGCAGCTACAAGCTGCCGCTGTCCAAGGCCGGCTCTGAATGCCCTTACTTATACATAGCAACTCGGCCCTGCCGGCACAAGCTGCCGTCACAAGCTGCCGTTACGGGCTGCCGACGTCATAGGCCGACTGCAAATGCCCACCCTCACACACAGCAACTCGAGCCTGCCGGCACGGGCTGCCGTTAAAAGCAGCTGCCGACGTCATAGGCCGGCTGCGGATGACGTTGGCCGACCTTATGGGGCCGCCTGCGCCTCTGTGCCCCGGCGCCCCCTGCAATCCGGGCCCCACAACCTTAATTTGACTCTCAAGCTGCTGTTGGAAGCTGCTGTCTCAAGCTGCTATTGGAAGCTGCTGTCTCAAGCTGCTGTTGGAAGCTGCCGTCTTAAGTTGCTGTTGGAAGCTATTGTCTCAAGCTGCCGTTACAGCCTGACAGCAAAAGCTGCTGCTAGTTCCTGCTATTAGAATCTGCTATTAGAATCTGCTATTAGAATCTACTACTAGAAGCTCTATTAAATCTCTCTATTCTTAAAGGCTCTTTTTTATTTTCTTTCTGCTAGTCTTTCTGCTGTTTAATTATCCAACTAAATACTGCTATAGTATTTATTATCTCTATGCTGCCAACTAGCTGTGGATGCCTTTGCCTGAGCTACTACTAATAGTCCTTTTTGTCTTGTAAGGCCTGCTTGATAACTACCTCCTCCATCTAGGCTTGCATTGCCGGCTTGATAAATACTATAAGAGCTAGCGGCATTACAATATACTTATACTTATAACTTCTGCCCTTATTCCTATAGTCTTCTATATATAGGGCCTGGGAGAGGTGGCAGTAGAAGTAGCTTAGGTAGGATACCTACCGGCCTCCTCTACTCTTATAGCAAATACCTTCTTGAAATTGTATTGCGTCTATAAAGAAAGGCCGGTAGAGCTTGCTCTCTGCTGCAGCTACCCCCGTCTCTATACTTGAATTGCCTTCCAGCCTTGCTTCCAGCCTGGGGCAGCAATACCATGAGTGTCGGGCCTCGGCCGCTCCGTAGCGCACCCAGCAGGGCCGGCACCCCATCTTACCTTGCTTGCCTAGCCCCAGGCCCCGTGCGAGGCCGTCGATTTCCTCGAGCGCAGCCTCGATCTCGGCCAGGTCCCGGCTGCTTTGCCGGCCTCGGGCTTGTAGCAGAGCCGGCCCAAGAGCGGGAGGCTTGCCCTGCCGCTGGCAGTTGTCGTAGAGGGCGGCCTTAGGGCTGATGGCGCGGCAGCTGCGATAATCCCCATCTAGATGCCGGCCTAGGATATACCGCCGGCATCCTGGGGTCCAGATCAAGCTGCCGATTTCCTGCCTTTCCTCATCCCAATAGGCCTCCTGCTGCGGGTTCCCCAGCGGCCAGTTTCTCTCCTCGACAACAACCTCGGCCAACACCGGCTCGCCAGCCCGCCCGGCCCGCCCGACCTCCTGAGCATAGCTGAGGACAGAGTAGGGGATATCGAGGTGGATTACATGCACGAGGCCTGAGACGTCAAGCCCCGTGCCTAGAGCTGCTATAGCTACGATATATTGTGCCGACTCTTCAATCTACTGCTGATAGCCTATATGCCGCTGGGCTAGAAAGGCACTGCGGCTGGCTTCGTCCCCATCTTTGCCTGCCTCGGCCTCTGTATCTCCATGGTAGTAATAGCAGTCGAGCTGCCGGGCAACTGCCTTGCAGCTTGCATAGCTGCAGCAGAAGATGATGCCCTTCTTGCCTGCCTTCAAGGTCCTCGCTTAAGCTGCTATATGCTGCTTTATCTCTGCAATGCCTTGGCTGCTGCGGACCTTATAGACTTGGAACTGCACGTTCAGGCGGTGGCTGGAGGCCCAGATGTAGATGGGGTTCTACAGCAGCATAGCAGCCTCGAGGGCAGCCTGCTTATACGGCAGCAAGGTGCCGGTAAGGAAGATAAGCAGGCAGGCAAGGCCCTGCAGCTGGATCAGCCCCTTCAGCTTGGTTCGATAGCTTAAGGCTGCCGTGAAGGTGAGGTGGCATTCATCGATAACTACTCGGTTAAGCTGGTTGCTGATGCTGAGGCCGGCTGCCTACTGCAGGAAGCTATTAGTGACGGCAGCCTCGGCCGATATTACTGTAACTGTAGGCCAGGAATCCTGAGCTTCTGGCCAGGTCTTGCAGTCTAGGCCGGCATCCTGATAGCAGCTGACAAGCTGGTCCTTGAGTGCCCGATAGGGCGCAACTACAATTGTTATGCCGGCTTTAGTTAGGAGGGCTGGCATTATAAAGATTAGGTTCTTGTTGGTACTAGTAGGCAGGATGGCAACGAGGGGGGTCTGCTTGGCTGCAGCCTGCTAGATAGCTTCCTTCTATGCTGCTAAGTAAAACTTAGCTGCTGGATTCTACAGGGCTTGCTATAAAGTCTATAGAAGGAGCTGGTTATCTAAGGCTCTAATTATGCCTCCTCTTATAGCTGTAACTGCAGCTGACCCGGCTGTCTGTAGCAGCCCTAGAGGCTGGATTCTTTTAAAGGCTTTCTACTCTTTAGCTCTGCCTCTTAGTTTTAGATTGGCCCTACTTTTCTTCTTCCCTCTGACTGTTTTTTTTATGCTAGTATGAGCTCTAGCTGCCTTAATCTTTATATTAGCTGCTACTGCTTCCTCTTTATCTTCTACTTCTTCCTCCTCTTAAGCTTTAATCTCTCCAGTCCTTCTAGCAGCTTCTTCTCTTTTTTCTATATAGCTAAGAAAGTGGTGTTAGTGCTAACTAGCCTAGCCAAAGACCTCTAAGAACTTAGAGGTTAGCTGCTTGAGGATTTTAATAGTCACTTTATAGCCGGCAGCTGTATGGCTTGTGTGTGTAGCAGCTAGATCCTCAACATTCTTATAGCTCTCGCCCTCTTTCTCCTTCTTATCCTCTGCCTGGTTGGCTGTGCTAAAATACCCCCTCTGGGGCCCTCGGGCGCGAGTATGCCGCTGGCTGACGGCAATAGCGATATGCCGCCACTGCTGCAGCGTAATCCTTTGGCCGATATAGTGCTGGGTCTATTTGGCAAGGGCTCGAGATAGCTAGTTGCTATTCCAGGGCGTACCGGGCTTTTCGTGCTGATGCCAGATAAAGTTGCTCGGTAGATAGACCTTATCGCGGAGGGCTAGCCGGCTGCTCTCGAGCCGGTTTGTAAAGGGCTGGATGTAAAGTATATATATTACTAGAAGCTGCCCAACCCGGCCCGGCAGCATCCGAGGGATAACCTTAGGGCTGTTGAAGTGGGCAAGGGATTTGTGATACTGGCTGACTAAGACGACCTTGCCGTCGATGATAAATACGCTGCAGTTCCGATTGATGCCGTTGACGAGCTGCAGCCCGGTGATTTCCGGCCCTCGAAGAGGCTGGTTGGTTAGATGGATGAGGACTAATAGCAGCTCTTGGAAGTGCTTGACCTGCTGTAAATACCGCTGGACCCGGGGCCATTTCCACTCGCCCTTGCTGTCGAGGAACTCCTTCTGCAGCGGGCCTGCCACAAGGCTCTGGAGTATTTCCTTTTCCCGCCCCAGCAGGCCGTTGGTATGCATAAAGGATTGGCCGCGCTGGGTCTGGGTCAGATCGTCGCGAATAGCTGCTAGAGGGATGAGAAAGCGGCCTCGAGCTTCAAGCCCGGCTGTCTGCTGTATATAGGGCCCGGCTGGCCCTGCTGCCGTATTGCAGCTGCTGCTGCTGGAGGGCCGGAATAGCAGTCTTTCCCATAGAAGATCTTCAGCATCTGCCGTCATTCTGGCCACTAGCTGCCGGATGCTATCTATTGCAAGAGGCTGACCGTGGTAGTAAAGCAGGGTTCCTTCAGCATTCCACAAGACTGCAAGCCGGCTGCCGGTCTCCATTGCAATCTTCCGACCGTAGAGCAGCAGGCTCAAGATATAGCCCATTGGTGCAAAGCTGGTCTTACATAGCCAGCTCTCTCTTGCTGCATGCAGTTGCTCGGGCAGATCTGTCAGTGCCGCCCGCTGGCTGCTGGGGATCGCCGCCTCGGCTACAACAGCTCGGCCTGTATATACGAGGCCGGCTAGAGTGCCTGTAAATAGATGGGCCGGCTGCAGCTGCCCGGTTTGCTTGTTGATCCCCAGGACGGCGACAAAGTGCCACAGCGGGCTCGCAAAGGGGTCGGCAGGAAGGCGCTGCATCCAAAAGCTGGCTAAAGCCTGTAGGACCTCTTCTTCAACCTGGGCTCTTATCTTGCTATTGTCATGACTGTTACTACAGCCGCCCTCATCGTCCTCGTCCTCATCGCTGTTGTTGCCGCTACTATAGCTGCAGCCTGCCGCCACGGCCTGCTCGAGCCGACGGGCAAGCCTTGCAAGCTGGCCTCGCTGCATTGGGGTAAGAATAAGAGCGTGCTGTGTGGCTAGCTCGGCCGGCTCAAGCGTCCGAACCCGTAGGCAGTAGCAGAGAAAGCGCTTGCTATAGCGCAGATATCGATCCATGCTGTCCTTTTCCTGCAGGGGCCCAAAGGGCCGGCTGTGAGTCTCCTGCAGGTGGGGGCTGGCCAGGTAGAGCCGGCCGATGTGCGGCAGCGCCCCGAGGCCGGCGATGCAGCGGCGGAAGAAGACCCGGTCTAGGGCTTCAACAAGCATCTGTAGGTCCGGCTCGTCTGCTTGCTGCGGCATCCGGCTGGCGGCGTGGATTCGGCCTAGGTCTCGGCAGCCAAAGTGATCAACCCAGCCGGTGCGCCGCAGCCAGTTGGTGATCTCATGCTTGTATATGCTGCCTTCAGCCATCTGGAGCAGCTTTTCCTGCTGCTCGCCCTGCTCGTGCTCCCACTGCTGCTGAATAGTTGCTACAAGCTGAGCTGTCTGCTGCTGCCTCTGCTGTGCCTCTGCTCCATTCTCAGCATTGCCGGCTCTTAGCGGTGCTGGCAGGCTGGGCTCCATACTGCAGCTCGGGCTTGGGCTGAAGGAGCTTGAACTTAAGCTTGAGCTTGGGGCTATTGCAGCAGCAGTCAGGTTAACAGGAAAGTAGGAGCGCCTAGCTGGCTGTGTAAAGAAGGTTTGGGCCGGAGCCTGATACCAGAGGCCTGCTCGGGCCTGCTCGCTGCCGGCTGCGTGGAGCTGGCTGCAGTGTGTTTTGCAGAGCTTCCAGTTAACCGTTAGAAAGCTGGGGCATCTGCGGCATCGGAATGCGTAGTGGATAGGGAGCCCGGCAAAGGGGGCTACTGCTGCCTCTTCTAGGTCTTGATCCTGGCCTTGCTGGCTACCTTCCGGCCTCTTGTGCAGTAGCTGCTGCCGCCAGCCAGAGCCGCTGAGGTTCTGTTGGCTATAGTGCTTAGCAAGAGCCTGGCGTATAGGCCAGCTAAGGTCGGTATGCTGCTTTAATAGATGACTTGGCAGGTCGGCTACAGCGTAGCCATGAGTTGCACAGATAAGAATAGAAAGGCAGGGATAGTAGTAGAGCCAGCTTTGGCTTGAAGCTATAGCTGCTGCTGCTAGCTGTTTTTGCTGCAGTTGGGCAGCTCTTTCCCTATCTTTTTCTTCTTCTGCTGCCATCTTTTCTCTTTTATTTCTTTTCTTTAAGCTTAAAGAGAAAGGAGAAGAAGAAGATAAGGGTAAGGGGAAGAGAAGAAGAAAAAAGAGAAAAGAAAAGGTCTCTCTCTCTCTCTCTCTCTCTCTCTCTCTCTCTCTCTCTCTCTCTCTCTCTCTCTCTCTTTTGCCCCTTTTTGCCTCTCTCTGATTGGCTCGCGACCGGTCATCAAGTGCGACCGGTCATCAAGTGCGACAGTCCCCTGCCGGTGGAGGCAGCCGACAGGGGGCTGCGGCGATTTGGACCAATGGCGAGTGGTGAAGCCGGTCATCAAGTGCGGCGGCGTCGCACTCGATGACCGCGGACTCACGGTTGGATACAGCGCTGAGGACTCAAATTGGAACGGCAGGATACGCGGCTCCGGAAGTTCAGGGATTCATAACTCTTAAAGATGCAGCCTATACCTCTGCCGTGGATATATGGTCACTCGGGGAAATTGCTTTCCGCCTCATCACTAATCAGCCGACATTCTCCAACAATCGCTTGCTGTTCAACTACATAACAACGGGAAATTCGTTTCCGTCCAATATTCTAGCCCAAAGGAACGTGTCTAACTAGTGCGGGCAGTTCATCCAAAACGCCATGGTGGTTTCACCATCAAAACGGCCCACCGCATCTCAAATTCGCTCTTGTTCTTGGATCTCGACATTAACTATACCACCGGAATCTAGTATACCGTCAAGCGACGGGTGAGAAATCATCCACCACCCCCTGAAAAGAGTTAATTTCTTAACAGATTCTCGAAATATCAAGGTCTTTTCCCACAATAAGCAAGACGCATGACGAACTTTCGCAAGAAGAAGTGTCAGCTGCGTGGACCACGACCGAACTTACCCTACCCCCGTCAGACACGCTAAATGACGAGGACATAAAAGAAGCCACTGATGAGTCGAAAACATTTGTACCAACAAGTCCAGCTCTTGCCATTATGAAAGGCCACGATTTACCAGCGCATATTGACTCGGTGGATAAGATATCAGTGCCAACACCGAGACCTTCCATAAGGAAACACATCTCAACAAGCAATTACGACATGTTGGTAAGAATTAGCCGTTCGCAAGAGCCAGTGCAGTTTGAAGGAAGATGCTCTTGAATTTTGCTGCTAATCCTTGGTGACTTGTGGCGCTCTAGGTGAAAGTTCTACTTGTAGGCGACGCGAGTGTTGGCAAGTCAGATATCCTTCTGAGATTCAGCGATGAGAACTACACTCCGTCTTATATTCCGACGATTGGTATTGATTTCAAGATAGTCAAGCTTGAGATCAATGGAAAGATCATTAAGCTCCAGATTTGGGATACTGCCGGCCAAGAGAGATTCCGTACCATAACAACAGCTTACTACAGAGGAGCAATGGGTATCCTGCTGGTGTACGATGTGACAGACGAAAGATCGTTTCAGAGTACGTTACAAGCGCAGAGCCTAACAGGGAGCCTAGCCGCGGTTGCTAAGGAGGACCTGGATAGAATACCATCTGCTAACGGAGTTTCAGATATCCTAACCTGGAATGCGAACATAGGGGAGCACGCCGTTGAAGGTATCAACAAGATTCTGATTGGAAACAACTCTGATTTGGTCGAATCACGAGTAGTGTCACCTGAGCGTGGCCAAGCACTCGCATATAAGATAGGAGCTCCTTTCCTTGAGGTATCGTCAAAGTTGAATAGCAATATCGACCAGGCCTTTCACAACCTCATTGCCGACATAATGAAGCGCCTCGCTGCTGAACGACCGAATCAGCTAGCACAACATGAGGATAAACAAACCCATCAATCGATTAAAGAAGGGTGGTGGAAGCCTTCAAAATGGCATTGGAAGTGATCATTGATCTGTTTGCTTGTTTAGCGTCGACAAGAACCGCAATGAAGCATGACGAGCGATGCTCATATTCTCTTGGTTTAGATTTAAAGCGCCTTTCAGTTTAAGTTATTAAGATCCGAAATGTGGCTGTGTGATCTTCTAGTAGGATGTTTGCCGTGGGAGGACCTTGTTTCATCATTTGATTCTCAGAAGGGGCAGCAATGGAGACATCCATTGCTGGCCGCGAATATTCCCAATCTCACAACAGGTGAGGTTTTTGACTCAGCTTTGATGATTCTTGGCTAGACTAGCGAGAGCTTCTCCCATTCGTCGCAATCTAGAACTTTTGTCAATCTCGGAATGGAATGGCGGACATGAGCAATAATGCCACATGGAACATCCCTTTTAGATAGGATAGGTTGTCCAATAAAAAGAGATTTCTCAGCATCAGCGCATTCATACAGGAAAATACATCTTGAGTGGTCTACCTTGCGCTACATCAGCCATATTCACTCGCGTCCCATCGTATCCCGTCGCCTCCGCGTCATTAACCTTAATAGCCAACCTCATGACAGCACCAAGATTTTGCAGCATCTCACCACTTCTTCAGGCTATCACGTGCAGAGAGACAGATACTTCATTGGTGCCATTCGCACCTATTGCTAAGTATTATATCCCTCCTGCACTCATCATACATAGGGATTACACCGCCAGCTTACTCGTCAGTAACCGAGAAAGACTCTCCAGCGAGAGGAGAGTCTCATCCAGTTCTTCCGTCAAAGACTCTCGCATCGCTTCTGCCACTATACCCATGACTTCTTCCCTCTGCTCCGAGTCTGGCATCAGCTCTCCGGCTGTTGTGGCGAATATCACGCCCGACACAAAATGCGCATCTCACTAAAACCTATCTAGTGATGGGACATTTTGTGATTTGGGCTTGTAAATCAAGAGCCCGGGTTAGCATGCTTCCTAATAGCAAATTCACATCAAGTTGCCCGTAACTGCCCGCGCATCCGCGCTAGGGGTTGCCATCTTACATTCTCTTCTTCAGTTACATTACCTACTACATATACAATTTAGACGCACGGGTATTTTCCGGCCAAGCAACGACAATTACAGGACCTTTGTCTTCTCCTAGCTGACTAATACGCGCGATCAAGGCTTCAGATAAGAGTTTGTCTCCCCTCCCCCTTCCTTCTGTCAGACGGAATATATGGATAACAATAGCTCTGCAAGCAAGAGGAGCGCGTTCCCTTTTGCCGTAGCGGTTATTGCGACACCTTCTACCTCACCATGCTCTTTGGCTCTGACGCCCTCTCTCCTCTCTTGTTTTCTTTGCGCGAGCGCAGCATGCGGTGGAATGTGCATCCTTACTTTTTCTCCCTTCAGTACGAACACTGATATTTATCGATTTCATCTATTATACCCTGGGCGCCTCAAACCTTCACATTGTTAACCAGGATGCCATCCCCGTACAAGCTAACAGCAACCCAGGTACTTGAGCTATTCAAGACAGACACCATCACTGCGGAAGCGTATCCCTGATCTCTCTTGGGCCAGATTCATAAGCGTGACAGGATTATTAAATCATGGGCGTTCCTTGGTGGACCCTCTCATCTTGTTAATTCAACCATCTTGTAAAAATATGTAATAAGTCAAAATCAGATCCCGCTTCCATCCTAAGCCAAGTGCGAGACCTGGACAGGATTCCCAAATATCAGAGAGGGCCGTTGTATGGGATGGCTATCGAAGTAAAGGATGTTATGGATACCAAAGGTACAGTGTAGTTTGAGTGTCTGATGACACAGCTCACACATGCAAGACATGCCCACGCAGAATGGCTCTCCCATTTATCAAGGTTATCAGCCAAGCTCTGATTCATCTGCGGTTGCAGTTTTACGGGCTGCGGGAGCTCTGATCTTTGGTTCGTCTGTCGCCTGTGATTTCTTCCCTTTTAATTGGGCTGATTTGGCTGCCACGTAAGACAACCACGGCCGAGTTCACCGTTGCCAACTCCGGACCCGAAACAACTAATCCTAACGATCCGAATCGCACTACAAGGGGTTCCTCGCGTGAATTTGCGGCACCGGTGGCCGATCTTCAAAATACCTCTCGCTCTCGGAATGCAGACTGGGGGTAATGAGTATCATTCGCCCAGCGTCTTTCGCAGGGATCTTCGCTATGAAGCTAACCTTCAACGCCATTTCAACTGAGGGCCAGAAATCCGTTACCCCTACATTTGACACCATTGGCTTCTTTGCTCGTAGCGTCGAAGACCTGCAGCTCCTTGCAGATCTATTCGCCATCCAAGACAATGAGACTCCCCAAGATATTCATTTTAGAAAAGTTTCGGTTGCTCTGATGAAAATTCCCATTTGGTCCTTAGCAGGTCTTGGTACAGTATCTGCAATGAAAGAGACAGCTACTACCCTCCGATATCGTGGCATCAAGGTGAAAGAGGCCTCGTTTCCCCCTAAAGTCGCCAATGTCGAGGCCCTGAAGCAGATCCAAAAACCAATCACCCTTGCCGAAGCCCAACCGTCTTTCCTTATTGGAGATTACTGGTTAGACAAAACAAAGCTAGCTACGAAAATTCGAGAAATTGTTGAGAACACCTCCAACTGCACCCGCACAGAAAGAATGGAAGCTTTAGACAGGTACTCTGACATGCGGCATATCATAAATGAGCTGGCTGCGAACTACACTGCAATCATCGCGCCTAGCGCCGTCGATGAAGCTCCAATGGGGCTTCGCTACATGGGTTGTGCATGTTTCAACACCATGTGGACTGCAAGTTCTTTCTCGATTACCTTGCAATAATTCTTTGGCTGACCCAGACCAGGGGTTTCATATGCCTGTCGTCAACGTACCTACATTTATTGGAGTTTACGGCATGCCTGTTGGCCTAGCTCTTGTTGGCCCTAGATTTCACGATCAGCGGCTGTTGCAAATTTGCAAAGCTCTCAGCAAGGTACTTGTGACTAATGGTGGTTCGAACGTACGAAATTGAACCGGCCAGTAACAGTTCACACAGGGCATTTCAATCAAAGCTCTTACGTAAATATTCAAGTGATAACATGGGCTCAAACGCGCAGCTCGAAAGTGAGGGGTCAGTCAAGTGAGGCGAGTGACGATGTGACAATTTCTGGCATGTGTTTATGGCTAGGATGAAGTCAGGGTTGCAGCCTACTGTAGCTGCCATCCACATGTATATTGAATAGCTGCATGAGATTTGCCAGAGTGGTCTCTTTTTAGAGTCGCTATTGAGTTAGCTTTGATAGATTGTAAAATCATTGCAATCAAAATTAGTGGCTAGACGCTGTAGTGTTGCAACCCACTATACCCCCGAGACCCAGTGCTAGAATCATCTCCTAGAGTTGTCATCATGCCCCTTGTCATGCGTGTAAGTATGTTGCATTAGACTTCAGCAATTTTGCCTGGTCGCACTGTGGGCATCTCCTTAGGCTAGATATGGTCCTATATTCGCCTACTATCTTTGATATACTGAGATCCTATTATTTGCATGCACAATGATAGATTCATACACCCAGCATATGTGGGAACTAAACCTCGAATCGTCATTGTCCCTTCCTTAGTATAGCTGACATGATGAGTTATGCGACAAAGACCACCATCACTTTCTAAGCACCATAGAAATTCTAGACCAGAATGCATCGCCAAAGGGGAGCTGACTGTGTGCCCTACTACGGTTGATGGACCCAGTGGTGGGGGCGGAGAACCAAAGCTCTCCAAAGTTAACTGACCGTAAAGAACACTCAAGCATTAACAACTAATCCAATGAATAATAGCTAAATTGAACTTTAAATCCAAATATGAGGTTTTTAACCTTGTCTCATCATACTGAAATGGCTCTGTCAAGCTCTTTTCAACCGGACTCTCAATATAGAAAATGACATAGCATATCCGCCTTGATATTATCTCTCGACTATAGTTATGATTACGATATCACATCCACTGGTATTGAGTCTCTAATTTACACCTCATTAGAATATGCACAAGACTAGTCTTTGATACTATTTCCCAGATTTGACCCTATCTAATAATTTCCAGGAGCGCGATGCGAGCCTGTGGAGGTCCAGCTTTTTAAACGCCATCCAATGCTGACTCATGTGGCCTTAGCTTGCTCACTTTAATGGGATGGGCATACAGTAGTTGAGCGCCTCAATTGTTTGGGTGTATTTCATGGCCTGGGGCCGGGTCGAGTGACTGTTTACCATTCCAATCAGCCTACTTAGGGGAAGCTACCTATTTTCCTCTGCGATGAGGCGCCTTGACGAGGAATTCTTAGACATGGAGCTGCCGAGGCGCTAGATGGTGCCGATGCCCGATCAGTACTTGGGCGGAGATATTTGACTTCGGAGAATCCTTACGTTGAGAGACAGAGTAATTGTTTTTATTGCTGCCTCTAACGCACTTGGCGTACGTCGAAAGCATACAGTTTATGTCATTTTAAAAGCGGAGGCTGATAACTATACCTTTTAAGATTCCTTGCACAAAGAACTAATGGTAAAATTCTTCAGAGCGTCTTTATGTGCGTCATAGCGCGGGCTACGTACATTATAGCCAAGAGAGAACGGCCTTGTCTTACCCTTTTTGCACCCTATGGATTTAAAGGGAGGTTATAAGTAATGAGGTGCTACGCTCATAGATATATAACGTTTTGCTTACTTTAAGTAGAGGGTCTGCCCCCCCTGGACCTTCTCATCGGGGATGTTCTTGTAACTTATGGGACTTGTTACGGCTCAGGTTGAGACCAAGCGGTCACAACCGGCAGAACCATAACGTACCCACTTTTCCTTCCAATTATTAATGGCTCACTTGGATCACCACTGTAATCCTTACAATCCAGAATAATAGCTTACTTAGATTACTACTGTAATCCCCACAATCCAGAATAATAGCTTACTTAGATTACTACTGTAATCCCCACAATTTAGAATAATAGCTTACTTAAATTATTATTGTAATTCCTACAATTTAGAATAATAACTTACTTAGATTACTACTATAATTCCTATAATCTACTACAGTATATATATATATTTATTTAGTATTTTTATAGAAGAATAGCCTTATTAGCTATTAATATACTTAATTATATTAAATTTATTATTTTATTATTATTAAACTGTAATTTATATTACTTATTATAATATTTTAATTTATTTAATTATATATTTTATATTTAAATTTATTTTATACTTTTAAATTAAATTAAATTATTATAAAACTTTATAATAGCTTTTTTTTAAATAAAGTTAATAAAAATAAATATTAAGCTTTAAGCTATTATTAAAACTTTTACTAATAATAATTTAATATAATAATTAAATTTAAC
>NW_025764590.1:0-20192 GCF_021365365.1 Ilyonectria robusta
ATAGATATTATAAAAATATTAATATATATACTTAAATTAGTAGAAATAACTTTATAAAAGTTTTAGAAATTTAATTTATTAGCTTTAGCTATTACTTAAAAATTAAGTTTAAGAATATATTACTATTTTACTAGTTAGTTTTAAAAATAATATAATATATTCCTTCTAATTTAGCTATATTTATTTTAATAGATAATATTACTAGTAATTTTAAAATATTAAATATTTACTTTAGTAGAAATATATTCTTTAATAATAGCTAGAAATCCTCTTTAATACTTAATATTAAGTTAATCTCTTAAAACTTACTAACTACCTCTATATTTATTAATTTAATTTCTTATTACTTATTATTATATACTAATAACTCTTTAAATAATAAGATATTATATTTAGTAGGTAAAGCTACTAGCTATAACTTATCTTTTAATAAGAAAAATACTATATATTCTAACTAAAATTACCTTCTAATTTTTTTTATTTTAAGTAAGGAGTATATTTTTAAAATTATCTCTTTTTCTCTAAGTATATAAATAATAAAAAAGCCTGTTTTTTTTTTAATATAGATATTAATATAATAGAAATTAAAATTACTATTACTAGTAATTTAAAACTAGCTAATTATATACTAAGAATCTATCTAGCTTCTAATAGTATATTAATATACTCCTCTATTAATAAAACTCTAATACTATCCTCTATATCTAACTTTTAATTTATTAATCTTCTAAATAGCTACTTTACTAGCTACTCTATTTATTCTTTTATAACTACTAATAACTTTACTTTTTTTACTAATTCTACTATTAAATCTAACTTTATTAATATCTTTTTTACTGCTATTAATATTAATTTAAACTCTTCTAGTAGCTATTCTTTCTTTACTACCTTCTTTATTTATTTTAAGCTTTCTAATACCTTATTTACTATAATTTCTATATTTTATAACTCCCCTAATATCTTTTTTACTTCTTTTTTAACTTTATTACCTTTTAGATTATAATTACAGCTAATTATATAAGTAGAATCTACCTATTTAGATATTATAAAAAGCTATAGAAAAGAAAATAATAATATTACTTTACTAAATAAAAAAAAGCCTCCAGTTTTAACTAACTCTCTTTCTGCTATATATATATTTAATAATATTAGCTAAAAGATAATATTAAATAGCTAACTTAAAAATAATTTATTAAATAACTTACCTACTTATAATAACTTAAATGATAAAAATAATACATAGAAAAATTCTTCTAAGCTTAATTTAATATATACTACTACTTATATAAAACTTACTATTATTAATATTAATAGAAATAGCTCTTAACCTAAAATTAAATTAAAGAAGTTAGAAAATAAAAAATTTAAAAACTTAAAAAAGCTCTAGAAATATTAAAAGTAATAGTTATAATAACTCTTTTTTAATAATAAACTAAAAAGAACTAGGTATATAATATTTAAATTAACTTTTAAAGTAACTTTTAAAATAACACTTAAAATATAGTATTTTAATCTTAAATTTATTAAACTTTAAAACTAAAATAACTAGAAAAAGTAAAAAATTTATTAGAGTATATATAGTTATTATTAGCTTAATTAAGTAATAAAAAAAGAGATTAAAAGTAATTTCTTATTAAAGAAATACTATTTACTATTTATTAAGATTTAAATTTATTTTAACTAGCCTTTTATAATTTTAACTAAATAAATAAATAAATAAAAAAACTTTAATATCTAGATTAATTACAGGCTGCAGGTTAATACTAAATATATTAAAGATATAACATAGTAATTTTTAGGTAAAATTAAAAGAAATTATATAAAGATACCTCTTTAAAGTTAAGATATTTATCTTTTAATTTTTAAGAGTTTATATTATATATTATAGTTTATATAAATAGCTAAGTAATTAGAAAGTAATTCTATATAAATTAATCTAGAGGAATTTTTATTACTATATACTAATTAACTAGTACTTAATAAAAAATATATAAAATATACTTAGAATTAAAAAGATAATATTATCTTAAAGTAGACCTCTAGTTATATTAAATTAAAATAATCTAAATTCTATAAATAATTTATAAAAGCCTAAATCTTATAGAATCTTTAATATTAAGCTGAAATTAGTAATTTTTTAATTTACTTTTACCCAATTTTAATTAATTCCTTTAAAGTTAAACTTTTTATATCCAGTTTTATTCCAGGCTAGTAAGGTAGTTAACTTAACTTAGAAATCTTACTATACTATTAAGGTCTTCTGGTTTCTACAACCTCCCCAAAATAAATTATAAACTTTAAGCTGTATCTTTTAATAAGCCTATATTATAGAAACTGGTGTTTTAAACTTATGGTTCTTTAGCTCTTATTTAGTCTGTCCCTCTAAATAGTTCATGCAGAAAACCGTTAAATATTGAACTATTGCAACAAGTTTGCCGGGTAAATATAGTTACTAAACTATAAAAAGAAAGGACTAATTCTTTATATATATATTCAATAGTCACCAAGTTAACTACAATATATAGTATACTGTAAAACCTTCAACTACCGGTCTTAGAACACTATTTATAGGCTTATAGTTATATACACATACAATTTATTTCGCCTGGTAGCTTTTAATTAATAGGGCACTAATTGCTATTGTACATATCCGTTTCCCAAGCTTTGTCATGATCTCGTAAACTCCCATAGGATAGTAGCAGCCGCAAAAATTGTCGTGGTTTTCCAATGTGAAAAGAGTTTCCATACGGACCACCTCTGTAGCATTTTGTGGCTGACACCGTACATAGCGACGAGCAGTGTGTACATTTAGGGTGAGGGGCATAATAGAAGCGTGAATTGGCTCTGGCGACTTGCTATGCAGCAATGCATAACTGTGCCGTGCCCAAATCTGGCCTTTGTTGCTTCAGGCCACAGCGGCCTCACATCACAAGCAATATTGGCGCTATATTATAGTAAAATGGCATGTTAACTATGATAAAGTAGCCGATGACTGTTGTAAAACTTAGCATTATATCCAAGAATTGAGATAGTAAAAACTAAGTTTTTGTATTTATAATACTCTTTAAAGAATAATCTAACCTAGAACTAAGACAAGCCCTTCTCTAAGGCTCTTAATAGTCTTTTTGAGAAGCAAATTCTTATTATTAAAATTATATTACTTTCTCTTTATACTGCTCTAGGTAGAAATATCTAATCTATTACCTCTAATCTGTTTTTAATATATCCCTTAAAATATATAGTCAAGTGCTATATAAGTTTATTTATACTCTATAAAAAATCTTACCCAACTCTATAGATTCTTTTTATTTTTCTTTAATATTATAGAATTAATATTCTTAGAGGTATTCTCAGTATATATTAGAGATAGTAATATTTAGTTGGTATATAATTATTTAAAAGTAGAGATTAAAGTTACTAGCTTAGAATTTAAATAGCTTAGATTTTATATAGCAGTTCCCCTAGATTAGAGATATATCCCAGAATATAGAGGCCATAGCAATATATATTGCGATCATCCAGCCAGTGTTATTGCTGTGCGAGTTGCTACTGAGTATCCCGTCTCTCTCTAGAGCCGCCAGCGTTACGAGCACCATTCTAGCAATCTGAGATGCAGTCTAGGAGTGTAGTCTATGGGTGATAAAGATTGATTTAAGAAGAGAAGGGGAGTGTATTATGTGGGTGATAAACTAAGGCTATCTGCTAATTAGAAGGAGATATGTTCTTGTATGGGGAGCTTTTTTCAGTCTGTATTTTAATATCTCTCCCTATTTACTACCTTAATCTAACAACTAGACGCAGTAGTTGCTATGCTCTCTAATACCTTTAAGGAAAGTTTAAGAGTGCAAAGTTAAAAAACCTATTTCCCTTAGAGTTATAGCTTAAGATAGAATTATTTAAATATTTATTTATAGTAAAAGTAGTTAGTACTAGTTTTAATAAGCCTATAAATATTAGGTATTTTACTTTATAATTTCTATAAATATTAAAGATTTATAATAATTACTTATTTAAAAATATAATTAGCTTTAAGAAGCTATAGAATATAGCCTAGAAATATCTAGAGATACTAGATAATAGAGAATAAAAAGAGAAAAATTAGCTTTATAGACTATAAGGCAATAAATATCTAGTTAACAGTTCGAGAACTGGCTCTCCCAGCAATAACGCAGTTTCTATCGCAGATATCTATAAAGGCAGGCAAAGCAACCGACAACAGAAGAGGTTAGGGACAGCTATTGAGTCCCAGTGCCTTGATAATATTTCCCTCGGGGCATCAAAGCGGAAGATAGCTGCAGAGATTGCTATGTATGGTAATTCAACCGTCAAGCGAGCAAAGCAGGAGGAAACGAAAGAATCGGTCCTGAAGAGAAAGTGTCGCGAACTTTAGGCTCTGGACTCTGTATAGTACTACGCATTCTAAGGTGTGTAATGAAGAGTCGCGTGCGGGAATGGGCGTCCTTATTTTGTCTCCTGGGTCCTCCTTTTGGTGCTCATGCAGGCCATTAAAAGGCAGCCTCAATATGTGATTGGCCGACTAAAATAGAAGTACCTCCGTACAGGTCCCCTGAATAGGATGATAGGGAGTCATGTTTCCCCACCACCCAAGACGCGCCATCTTCTCGATCAGGCTACCTAACAGAAAACGAAAGACGGCTTAGTGTCGCTGCGAATTTGTCTTTTCCAAAACTCAATACTCGTCTAGCTTACATACGGTAGAGTATTGTTGGCGGAGGGAAATCGGCAGACCTCACTCCTCGCATGCATCACATGTCGGTACTTTTTTCGTAGTGGTTGGGTGTGTCGTTGCGCCTGGCCCTCATAACCCATGAAGCACCTAGAAATACTCGCAAAGGATCACCAAATTGAAGGGCTTCCTACTGGTAAGGTTCTATGACCCAGTTAAAAATCCGGGTGAATCGATATACACCTCATCCTCCATATGACCCGTCACTTTCACACGCGGGCGAGTGGCATCACCCCTTCTAGAGTCAAGGCATCTACCTCTGTTGCCAAAGGTTCCTCGTCACAGAGATACAGGGGCTTTCAGTCTGGTATGCCCAGTGTGCTGGTCCAAGGTGGCAATGCAAAAAGCCTTGCCGGATTAAAATCGACCATCTATGTTGGATGAATGGAATTTGCTCCTCCAGCCCGGGTATGAACTCAGCTGCCACACAAGCTCAACTCGGTACTCAAACCTTTCTGCTCCATCATCCCGAGGGTCGCAATTCGAAGGTAGTTCTTGAAGAGCTACCATTTGATTTCTTGATTAATTACGTGCCTTTCCTTCTATCCTGCGATGTTGTCGGCCAGTAAGATCGGCGAGCCACCTTCAGCTGACCGGACTGCTGGCGAGCTGAACAGAAGTCGACGATTCTGAGGAAACGAGTTTTTGAGTGGAAGTGTTGCTTTCGATGCAAGATAGAGCTTCCTGCTGACCTATCAGGGTTTCAACAAAAGCCAGAAAAATAAGCTAGGAGGAGACGCACAGTACGGATCTGTATCAAACCATTCGACTTGAGATGGCCGAGGAAGACTGCGACTATGTGGCCGTGGGGGAGCACCAGCGGCTTGGACATGATGTAGCTGAATCCAGTTGCTATTGAATCCCACAGAAGACGGAGCTTGCTTATTCGACTTGAGCTTGATACTGTAAACCACCGGCTTGTATGTTGTTGCAATCTGGAAGTGATTAAGGTACTGAGTGATGATAAGGCTTATGTCGAGGAGCACAACCAGGACGTTGACGATGATGAGGTATTAGATAACTTTGCGCGCTGCGATCTTTTTTATGGCTAAGATGGGCTCGAGTCTATGAGATACTTTCTAGATATAAAGACCGGAGATAATGGATTCTTAGATAGAGAACCCCGCAAGTTAGATATACTTGTAGATATTAAATGCGGGAAGAAACCAATTAGATTCTCGAGTGTTGCTGCCGAGAAATAAGACTGTAACCGGGATATAAAGGATATAGAAATTGATAATAATTATAATCAGCACCTACTGGATTTTAGCTTTATCCGAGATAATAAGATAGAGGCGTGAGTAGAGAATAGCAGACTGGCCAGTAACCATACCATACCAACTGATATATATTAGAAAAGCCAGTGGAAGGTTTGGCCCAAGGCTGTAGTAATGTAGCAACACCACTATCGAATGAAGCGCAATTCCCAGTGTCGCTATAACCATACTCCAGAAATAGAGCCCATCGTGGCGCTTAAAGCGGTGGAGCAGCGAGATGAGGATTTCGACGCAGTTATAACACACAATCGCGAAGAAGCCGGCAATGATTATGTCGACCGGCAACGACGCCGAGATGGGACCTATTTCCCCGGCCATCTTGGCTGCCGTGGGACCTGGATAGGGAGGACCAAACTGGTCATGGCACGATGGGGAGAATGGCAGGAAAAAATGAATGAGAAGTACCAGAGGAAGAGTTGTTGATAGAGGCGAAGGAATGCGGCTCTTATGTGCTGCCCGAGCAATAGTATAAGAAACCCTCTTGAGAATCCCTCATGGAGCTTTCCCCATGGCGCTCCCCAGCCCCCCTCCCCCAGGCTAAGCCCATTAGGATCGAATTGTGACGGCACGGCGGTCCCCCCGAGACATGGGCAGTCGGCTCAGGATCCAGTTGGCTCAGGATCATGTTTTCTCGTCATTCGTGGCTGAAGCCATTGGCCAGCTTGACAGCCCCCTGTATGAGGTAATTTTGCCTAACTGGCACCAGGGAGGTCGGTAATGCCGATCCTAGCCAGCAGCGCCATATTCATGGAGACATCGGGGTGAACGCTGTCATTTGACTAGCCCACGGGTCGCGTTTAGTGCAAGCCACTTTGACACGGAAAACAAGGGTTCATGCGAATTTCCCCATGCTAATGCGGTATTTGCCGGACGGGACTCGTTGGAGTTGCATCACGAACGGGCTGACTCGAAGTCTTGACAAATGCGAGGCTCATTCTCATCGTCGCTAGACCAATCATTCATGGAGTCGTTTGCATCCATCCATCATCGCGTTGACAGGAGAGGCAAACTGTTGGACAGTGGCAAAAGGAAGCTCATGGAAGTAGCTTGAAAGGCTTATAAATATTGTCATCAAAGATGACAGTTGCCACCTATTGCCACAGGCTTAGCAAGCAGCTTCCAGTTGATTCCACATAGCACAGAAAAGGCATATAGAGCTTGCTCCGAAACCTCAACTAGCAAGCGGGACACAGTTAGACAACAATATGAATAACACGCAATTCACCCCAATATCTAACACAAACCGGTCGCGGTTTGCGCAAGGGAGCCTTGAGGAACGAAGTTGGATAAGGGCGATCTTGTGGGCAGAGAGCGCCGAAAAAAATGCGACGTTTTGAATGTGAATCAGGCGGGGGTGCTGTGATGCTGTTAAAAGGCCATATACGAAGCAAAAGGTGCCCTTGATTCGCAAAATTAGATACTTCTGAGTGGCGCCAATTTGTTAGAAGTATGAAGTCACTTTTCTTCCCCCTAACCCTAACCCTGCTCCAAAAAAACCAGATATCCCAGGCCACTGCATCGACATAAACACATTTTACATGTTTAGCACGACCACAAATATTGTATTTGACATTGCCATCTATGTCATGCCGCTACAGATCCTCTGGCATCTAAATCTTAAGTAGCTAGATATTGGTGGCGAACACAATATTGACCATTCGACAGTACCCAAGGCAACGGATGGGATTGGTATTGGTGTTTGCGCTGGGTTTCCTGTAAGTGTCTTCTCGGCCAAGTCAGTGAGTGATTTGCCGTGGGTCTTAACGGTAAGAAGTGATCTAGTTGCAAGTGTCTTCCGCCTGGTAACTCTTGTGCATTTGTTATATGCCCCGGATTGTAAGTCTCTTCCCTAGTCTTCCCAAACTTGATGGCTGATTGTGAATCTAGACCGTGAAGATAATACCTGTAAGGAAACTTCAATCTGCCTTTGAATGACTACTGACAGTTACCTAGGGACTACTGTGCGCCCCCATTGACACATCTTCACCCATTGCCTGGTTCTAACTGCGATATTAGGTGCAATCATTGAACTGGTCATCTGTAGAAATCCATGTCGCCCATGTCGCCCTCGTCTTATCTTGCACGTGCACATTTAAGACACTCATTCAGAGATTCCTTCCAGGTGTTCTTGAGATAACTTCTAGCTCAACAAATAACATCATCTCTCGTGGTTGGCCACGCCGTACCAATGACGGTGCTCCAGTCTGTCAGCCACAATGAGCCGAGCGTCAACACTGCCACGTGGGAGTATTCCAATGATGCTGATGAAATTGGGAGTCAGAAGGCATTGTCGAAGATGTGGAGAATACTCGGCACCACTCTCGTCCTTGTTGTTGCCAGTCAAGATTGGCACGTTGTTGGCTGCACCGTGGAGCAGGGTGTTCATGTAGGTGTCGGGCATAGCATAGCCATCCAAAACAGCTCCGAAAATGCCGTCGCGGAAGTCACTATAGTCCAAAGCGCGGAGTTCCTCCAAAGAACTAACGTTGAGCTGCGACACATAGCTCACACCGTTCTCCAGGGCTGCGTCAAGAGTTCGGTGTTCTCAGCGAGGCCGGAGCAGAGAGGGTCTTTGGGATATCACGAACTGCTTGGATTTCACCATTTAGCGCAGCAGGATGACGAGAAAAAGGCATGTGCTCGCATGCTTGCCAGACTGACAGCTAACGTAGCAAAGGCGACTGGAGACTGGGGACTTAGCGCACGGAGTTGGGAAGATGCACTATAACTCCCAGTTAGAGATGATGGACTGGAGGAGAATTAGTGAGACTTTGAAACACTCAGTGATGAGAGACCAATTTCGAGGAGACGTAGCATTTTGGGATTTATTTTTCTCATGGGCTTTGAGGCAGCTATTCCCACCACTCGATCCCCGATCTTGACCTCAGTATTCCGCCAAGCATTAGGTGTCCCAGTGCTCAACATCACACTTGCAAGCTACCTAGCCGGCTTGAACTCTACGGTTAGGTTTGAGGGGGCAACCTCGTGTTGCTCTTTGAATATGAGCATAGGTGAACAGGTGGATAGCACACAGTTGCCAAGGGAGCAGGGCAGCTGGTAGTGTACCTTTTGGTCCCACGTTGGTCGGCAAACGATACGCCCATTCTTCGGTGTCGTCTGGGTTGTATGTATGTGTTAAGCTAGCGAGGCAAAATAGGAGCTCCATGCCTAAGGGTTGGATAGATGTGGTAGATATGCCTGGTCCCGTGATACGAGAAGGGTTGGGACCGTAGGTCATGATGTGTGTAAAGAAGGAAAGATGATCTCTACAGCTAGCTAGCTACGGTCGGAGCCGTAAGGGCTCCGACCCACAGACCCGAGGCCTGAGGCATCAAGCCCAGTCCCTGGCTGTGAGGCCAAGGAAAGGGCTTTCCGCATCATCCCGCAACAGTATGTATATACAACTTTGTGATAGTGATGCCGTGTCCAGATGTCGATGCAGGACGAGGGCCTATTGTATGCATCTGCAAGGAGTATATGATGTTGGCTTAAATCAACTTGCGGCGACTGGGCGCGTAAGCGTTCGTACGGATAGTGTCACATCTATGGCGGTCATGGCGGTCATGGCGGTCATCGCCGACTAAGATGCCTTATTTTCCTTTCTTTTGCTATCACGGCTGCCGCCGCCCTCCGTACTCAGGATGTAGTCAAATTCCTCTTTAAATACAGGTGTTTAGACCTTCAATTAGATAGAAATCAAAAGATTCTACACACATCCAATGCACCCTTCCTCCTCAGATGCAACGGGTAGACTGGTGAGGCGTTAACATCACTGAGGCAGATTTGCCCCTCCCCTTCCCTACCTCTACAGTATTAGCCCCTGGCAGGAGGCTTTTCAGCCTTCTGGGAGCACAGCCAGCGTTCCGCCTCTTGGACATGGCGAGTCACACTCCTAGCCACTGTATGTCTTTCGCTCAGACAGGTGGCGTTTGCCTCGAGCCTAACAGATAGCCATAATACCGTTTCGCCGTCTGTATACGGGCACCAATCCGGCGGGAGGTTCCCCGGGGGGTTCCGCAACCAGGGGCCCAAAATACCACTTCTATAATGCCAATTTCCACTTTTTAGACAGTCGTCACAATCTGCACCCAGACAAATATACCAGATACAGTTGCAAAAGGCAGGCTGCTCAACATCAGGAAAGGGGAGACTGCAGGTGACACTCATGGTGGTGGGTGTTGGCCCCAACTGGTGGCTTTGCAGCGCATGGCCCCGACGTCAGAAAGCTCTGCTTTGGATCGGATGCCAGGTTGGGACCAGGCGGTCACAACTAGCAGAACCATGACGTACCCACCTTTTCCCTCCTATCATACGTGGAGCGTGCCGCTGAGGATCGTACCCACGGTCCTGGATCGCTACGATCCCACGCGTCATACGATCACCCCAAACTGCACAGTATATAAACACTTTCATAAGACACTAGAATAGCTCTACGCTCCTCAGCTATCAACAGACTTGGTTACACGAACTACCTTCTGCACATTACCAGACCCGTGACCTACATTGCGCAGAACTCACATGTGCCTAGTACACTGGTAGCATAAACCAATCAGGTTTGACCTGGGGATCCACACTCCCGCCAATCTGAATCGAGAAGGCCGTGCAGCCCTTTTACAAAATAGCTCCGCTGTTGTGAACGGCCCAGTTGGTGTCTCGCCTGCACTCAGAAGGACGGTTTAAACGCCGTCCTCGCCACTTCTCGCTGTCAGCCTGTCACACCGCTGCAGCTACCGAAGGAGCTCAGCTTGCCTGCCCCCCATCCTCTCCCGTCCCCGCGGACAGCAACCGGTTTCTATTATTATTGAGTCAGCCAATAGGCTCGGGCACGACCGCGTGAAGGAGTAACTGCGCATGAAAAATCTCCACAAAGACTTCGGGCCCATCCCTGACTTCGCACCGAGCGGGCAGCCCAAAGCGGCAACAGCTTATCTACAATGAATTTGGGTCTGTGTCATATTTTAGGCCAATCACCGCGTAGACAAGGCTCGCATGGTGGGTCGATTTCTCGGCCGCCGTACCCTGCCTGATTACGTTGGTTGGTATGCCACTTGCAGCCTTCTTTTTGCTATAAATAACCCCGTCCGCAAACTCCGCACCCGCCCGCGAGGTTCCCCCCGCCCGCAAAGTTGTCCGCCCGCAAAACAACCAACTCGCCTGCAAAGCCATCGGGCCAAATGCCTCAGCATCATGGAAAGTGACAGGCGCACCCTAGCAGTCCGTGCTTGCGTAGCATGTCGCAAACAGAAACGAAAATGCACCAGAGAGGTTCCCGAATGTTCTCTCTGCTCCAAAAATGGACGGCCTTGCGAATACGCTGTCGGTAGCCGTGCGGCACCTAATCCCGACCATCACTCGCGTGTCGCTCCTCGAATCCAGAACCCGACTGTAATGCCTGTACAGACCGTCGATTCCGCAGCAACAACGCCTAGCTCCAATGAACCCACTGCCCCGAGGCTCTTGCCAGTTGAAAACCACTTTCCTCTGTTTTTTCTCGATTCTAGTTATTTTCAGCACACAAACTCCCTGCTACAGATGCCAACGATTGAACTTCCTCCCGAGTTTGACTCTATTGGTGCCCAATCAAACATGCACGATGTTGACGTCTATTTCAGTTCTATCCATACGTTCTTGCCGATAGGTCAGTCCGTCTTGCAGCATCCTTTGTGCTCATGACAGCAACAGGTGCGCTTACTTTAAGATAGTCTCGAAATTGCGACTGTATCGAGAGCTCTCTGCTCCACAGAATTGCCGAAACCCCGACACAGCGCTTCTTTTGATCACCATACAACTGCATACCCGGTCTCTGGACAGTTCAGACCCACCGAACCGTGAGCTCTATGGGCTCGCCAAAGCCTGTTGTTCTCATGTCGAGAGGAGCAATATTTTCTCCATTCGGCTGTTACAAGCCACACTTCTTATCACTTTATACGAGATAGCGAATGCGATATACCCAGCGGCCTATGTCAGCGTAGGCCATTGCGTAAGATTGGGCCACGCTATAGGTATCCACGATTTCAAGAGAGCACCTCAGATGCTTCGCACACCAAGTAGGCATATGCTTTTGCATTTTATTTTCTGCCTCGTTTCTAATTTCAAGAAGCATCAGCTACTGAGTTGGAAGAAAGGCGACGAGTTTGGTGGGCTGTGATTGTGCTAGACAGGTATGCTTGTAGAACCTGCTTGGAGTCAGTTGCTGAATAAACAGATATGTCAATGTCGGCGGTAAACATCGACCATTCTCGTGCGACGATGTCCGACCAGATGAGCTACTTCCTGTGGATGACAAACATTGGGATCAAGGGGTATGGTCTGAGTCTAAACCCTAGAAAAAAAAAACTAATTTGACGCAGGAACTCGCCCTTGTCCAACCCCTTGCAGTATCAACTAGCACAACAGTGAAAATTTGTCCCTTTGGGAGAACTTGCCAAGCTTCTCATTTGCTGTCTCGTGTCCTGCGGCATATAAGCGACAGGGACTCTGATATTGAGTTTAGATGTAACGAAGCTCTGCAACTTCGTCGCACACTGCAGGCGCTGGCTGCCACAATTGCCAACGAATCCGAAGAACTCCTAGGGCACGTGAACGATGCCACGGCTGACCTGCCCCTTTTTACTGCAACGGCATTGTGCCATAGTGCGTTGCTTGGCCTTTACGAAACGTATTGTTGCACTGAAAACAGCGAGGCTAACCAAATGGGATGCGAAAATTTGCTGGAGATGCAAAACCTAGCTATATCAGGCCTGAAGGAAATATCAAATGCCGTGTTTCTATTTTCCAAACGCCTTCAGGCCGTCACAGAGTTGGGAGGAATGCTGAGAATGACTCCTTTGGTCTGCGCCTGTCTTTATCAAGCTGCCGGAAACTATTTATGGTACACCTTGGAAACAGGTGGTCAAGATTACCTCTCTATGGCCAATACTATCAAAAGTGTGCTGAGTATTCTGGGTACAAGATGGAATTCCGCTAGTAAGTTTGGTTGGTACTAATCCTGTCTTGACGTTGTCTTGCTAAATACACAATAGGGGAGTATGTCGCGATTCTTGACGGTGTTGACTACTCGGGAATTCATAACTAGGCTGGCAAAGGCTTTTATTGGCTTTTCTAGACGGCTCCTCTCGCCGAACTTAGAGAGAAAGCCTCCACATAATTTTGTATACTCTCTCCATTCAATCCTTAATCCACTCACGTTTCTTTATCTCGGTGGTAGTCCATTGCCACAATCGGCCGCGAGCTCTTCGTAATTCGCGTGACTGCTTGTGTTCTCCTTCTTCGCTACAGGTTCAAAATACCGCTTACTCTCGTTTTGATTGAGCTCGGTAGACACAATCGCGAATAATGTGTTAAAAAGATCCTTCTTCGGGCGTCTTCGTTACTCGCAAACACTTTAGAATAGAGTATATGATGTAAGACACCACTGGCTGCTTGACGAGGTCTATTAATAAAGTCAGGATGTACTGCAGCTATCCAGATAGCCGTCGACTTATCAGCTGAGCCCTATGGACCAAAGAACTTAGTAAGATATTTCGCATGTAAAATATTTACGAGTTTACCCATCCCATACGTCTCGAGACTCCACCGCTAACTTAATCCATATCGTCGAAATCAATCCCGGAATTCGCGCGGGCTTTATGTCCATTGCTGCATGATGTTGACTATTCTAGAATTTCCAGGCTGAGCGTCGGGTTCGATTGCCATCTTAGCCAACGTATCCAAAAAAAAAAACCCCAAAAAAAACCCAAGTCAAGAGACAACGGCTTAGTAGTTCGTCTGCCATTGTGCCTCAAAGCCATCCACAGGGCTTTTGGCAAACGATGTAGCCATGATTCCTGGGTTATTGACCAATCCGTTTAGTCTGTTCTCCCGACTTTTAAACTCTTCAGCCGCCTTCACTACAGAGGGCAGATCCATCTTCATGAAATGAACATCGGCCTCGAGAGACTCGGTCTTGATTTTGGAGATGGCAGCAGAAGCCTTGCCCGGTGATTTTGGCCCCATGTACAAGCGAACTCCTCGTAGGGCAAGTTGCAATACCGTCTGTACCCAATCCCAGCGTTTCAACCGGTCACGAGCTAGACTTTGCCACGAAGGGAGAGAAGGGCGGCAGGCGTGAAGACCATGGTAATTGAAAAATGGAGGTTGAGGTGGGAAATTTAGCATGTAGTAATTGAAAGGAAAATTCGGTCACTGACCATGGCAATTGGCAACTATGCCTGGAGGAACTTGTTCCGGAAGGTTCTTTTTCCGAGCTTTTCCATGCCCACACACGAAGCACGGACCAGTTTGCTCTTTTTACAGTGTCATTTATTTATTTTTACTGCCCCTTTTTACTGTGAGCTTATACGCTTCGCTTTTAGCCAGGGTGGTGTGTTTGGGTCACGTGCCTCTAGGCCTGACAGAATCTGTCAGACTCGTGACCAGCGGCGAGACGTCCTTCACTCTCCTCAGGAGCCTCCTTACAGTTTGTGGTTTCTTCGAGGAAGAGACATACAGACTTTTACTATCATAAGTCTATCGTACCTGTGCAAGAAAAAGAGATATTAAGGGATATTGCTGCCTTATGGCTTATAAATGTAGGTAACTGCCAAGGTACATGCTACGACTTGGCCTCAGAATCCTCGGAATCGCACCAGAGAGAGGGTCATCTTCCTAGTCGACTTCAGTTACCGAGGTAGACTCTGTTATAGCATCCCAGTCCTGAAACCAGCTCTCGTGTCTGTAGTCACGCTCGAAGCGCTGCCTTATCTCGTCCCCCAGCCTCTCCAGCTTATAAACGCCGTCTCTTATTTATCTATCTAATATATTCTTCAGTTTGATAAAATCGCCTCGTGCTGGTTTCTAGAAGAGATACAGCCCCTCCTACCTCTCTGCCCTTAAAAGCTATATATATAGACTTATAAAACTAGGTCTTATTGCTATGCTGCTGCTGTAAATACCTTTAAGATTAAGAAGGATCTTGTAACGGTCGGGTCTAACCTGAGGGTATAGGGTAGGTCCGAGGCGTGTAGTATATAATCGAGTAGATTAGGATATTATAGTAAGCAATATAAATTACAGTCTGGTAATAGTAGAATAGTAGATTTAATATAATTAAGTATATTAATAGCTAGTAAGGCTATCTATCTATAAAAGTACTAAATGAGTATCTATATACTAGTAATATTTATATAAGCTTATTAAGTAAGAGTAAGTCCAATCTTATAGCTTATTTTAAAGAAGTAAGTTAAGTATTTAGGCTTATTTATATAAAGTAAGTTTAGAATTTATATTAAATAAAAAAGTAGGTATATTATAATTTTACTAGTTATAATTATTTAATTTTAATCTAGGCTATAATATAATATCTCTTTTTTTATTAATTATATTTTATAATTATATTTAAGATTTTTTTTATATATATATTAATATATCTTTAACTTACTTTCTTAATTATTTTAATATATTAATAAAATATCTAGTTAAATTTTAAAGTATCTTTTAAAATCCTATAATATCCTTAAGTTTATAATAAGTAAATTAATTTTAGCTATTTTTATAGAAGAATTTAAGATTCCAGCTTTTACTATAAATATACTAATTCTTATTACTACTATTAAGAAGTTTAATTTTAAGATAATATCTTATTCTTATTATATTATCTATAAATATATATATAAGATATTAAATAATAATTTTAAGAAGTATAGCTTTTATACTAATAAAGGTTATTTTTATAATATAATTAGTATTTTTTTTTATTTATATAAGTTTTTAAACCTAGTTTTATTATTTTCTTTACTTAAAATAAAAATAGTAACTCGGGTTATTTTTAAGGTAAAGTACCTTAATAATAAAAAGTTAAAGTTAAAAGAGGAGTTTCTTAAAAAGCAAGCTATTTTTTAAGCTACTTAGGCTAAATTTAACTAATTTCTAGACCTTTTAAAGTATACTTACTACTAGTATTAATCTTTAGTTACTTAGAAGTATAAAATAACTTATTATAGCTTAAAGTTTTTAAAGAAGTTAGAGGCCTTAAAATAAGTAGAGTTAAAGGCTACTATTAATCTTTAGTTATTAGTATATACTGATATTATTAACTAGCTATCTCTTAGTCTTAATAATAATTCTTTTTTTACTTAACTTTTTTTTATCTTTTTTTTTAATATTAATAAAAATCCTTTAGAAGGTATTATATATAGATAATATTTTTTACTAGTTTTTATTAATTATTACTCTTAGAGTAGTTTTTCTACTTAATAAGATATTCTATTTAGTTATTAATTCTTTATTATTTAAGAATTTCTTTAACTTTATATTCCTCTAAGCCTTTAACCTCTATTTTATATTTATTATTAAACTTAGCTATAATATTTTCTTTTATACTTTTAAAAAGTAAAATATAGAAGATAAAATAAAGTCTAACTTTTAATAATAAGTTCAAATAATAGTTATTTTCTAAGATTTTTTTAAGAATTTTATAAATTCGATATATTTATAATTTAGTTTTTTATTTTATTATTTTATTTTAATATTTTTTATTATAAGAAGGATTATATCTCTTTTTTAAAAGAATAGTTCTTTATTCTTTTTTAATTATAGTATTTTTTTATTTAGTTTCTAATAAATTTAAGTTTAATTTTTATTTCTTTATATAGATTTTTTAATTTTTCTATTATAAGAATAGCTTTAGGAATAATTAATTTATCTTAATTTATTTTATAGATATCTAGAGTAAATTTAAAGTTAGTATATATTAAAGTAAGCTTTATACTTTTATATATTAATATATTATAGCTTAGCTATATAATTAAAAGCTTCTTAATCTAGTTATTCTATTTTATTACAGCCCAGGTTAACCAGGCAGTCAGTTCTAGCAGTAATCCTATAGATACCTACTTTTCCTATCTAATAATATATAGAGTATTACACTAAAAATTATACCTACAATTCTAAATTATTACAATTCTAGAATTATTATAATCCCACACTCTATACAATCCAATTAATCCCTATCTAGTATATAGATACTTATTTAGCACTTTTATAAATAGATAGCCTTACCAGCTATTAATATACTTAGTTATATTAAATCTACTATTCTACTATTACCAGACCGTAACTTATATTACTTACTATAATATCCTAATCTACTTAATTATATACCCTATACTAAGAACCTACCCTATACCCTTAGGTTAGACCCGACTATTATATATTAATAGCTCTTATTAGTATATTACTATATCGACCTAAGTAATATCTTAAATTAGTTATTATAGCTCCTATAACCCTGCTATTACTTCTTTTTTATTAAAGAATCAAGTACTAATTATAATAGTAATATTAATATTATCTTAGAAGAAGAAGAAGAAAAGAGGAAGTTACTAGAAAGATATAAGAAGTCTTAAAAGGCTAATAAGAAGCTATCTAACTAGCTTAATAATCTTTAATACCTCTAAGGTAAATATAGAAAATAATAGCAGTAAATTAATATCCTAATAGAATAATATAAGAATCTGCTTAGTATAATAATAAACTTACTATAGAACTTATAGATAGAAATCTATATATAAGAACTTTATTAAAAATACTATATCTAATATAGCTAGAGGTAAAAATACTAGAGAAATTCTTTAACTATATTATCTGATTCTTATAATAGTATAGCTAGTAAACTTATAGGGATTTCTTATATAGCTATAAGCCTACTAACTATACTATTTAATATAATTTAAAATAGATAAAGTTAAAATCTAATATAAAATGGGATTTCTTAAGAATAAAGCCCTATAATAGTTTAAACCTATTATAAGAAACTATATTAATAATACCTATAATTAGTAAAAAGAAGAAACTAGAGCTATTATAGAAGCTATATAATTTTTAAGTATAAGCTTAAAAGCTTCTATAATTTCTAAGATAAAAAATAAATAGCTAAATAGTAAATCTAAAAGCTTAAGTAAAAAGAAGCTATATCTATCTATATAGCTAAATACTATAATTCTATATTATAACTTAATTAAAAGAAAAAGCCTTTATAATAAGCTTCTATTAGAAATTAAAGTTAGAAGTTAAAAATACTATAGTTAAAAAGAAAAAACCCACTATCTATAATAGACTTATAATACTTACTATAGAAATTAATAACTAATAATTTAAAAGATAATAAGAAAAAAAACTAAGAAGTCTAGAGGAATATATATATAACCCTAGAAAAATAAAAAGTATAATATAAACTAAGGAAAAAGATACTAGAGTAATACCTCCTATAAAATTAACCTAGCTCTATAAATTAGAAGCTGTCTAGAAGATTACTTAAAGATTAAATACTAAAACTTAGAAAGATAGGCTACTTTAAAAGTAAATAGCACCCTAAAGACTAACTAAAATACAAGCCTATAGAAGGTAAGTATATATAATTTACTAACTACTAATACCCCGACGACAATAAACCTCAAATTGCTATTTAATTTAAAATTCTTATTATAACCCGGAGCGGCTATAATAGAGAGTTTAATAGAGCCTATAAGAATAATAATTAGGAGGTTAAATGCCTTAATAATATACTATCCCTCAGCTATATACTCGGAGAATACCTAAGGAAATTAAGAATAATACTAAAAAAAAGGTATAAAAATAAGCTATATAGTATAAGAAAATAGATAGTAAAACTAAAGCAGAATAATAAATAAACTAGAAAAAAAAGAAACTATAGCTAAAATAAAAATAAAGATATCTAGAAATAATCCTACTTAGAATAATACTAGTACTATAAATAACTTAATAATAAAATATCTATACTATAGCTATATATAATAAGAAAACTTAATTTCTAATAATAACTTAGACTATTATACTACCCCAACTAATAGAAATAGAGAGTAATAATATTAAAAATATAAGAAAAAGAATAATCTCTAATAATACTTTTATATTAGAATAAAATACCTATAGTATACCTAGATAAGAAGTATATCTAGCTAGAAAGCTAGAACTTCTAGTAGCTAATTAGATATTATTACTCCTATTAAAGAATACTAGAAATAAAATAAATAAGACTCTAAACTTAGCTATAGAGAATACTAGATATATAATAGCCTTAAAATTAAATATAGATAAAATTAATAGAAATATATAATAACCTTTATAAATAAATAATAAGAATCTATAGAGGATAAGCCTATTTATATTTGTTCCTATAATATACAGCTAGGCTGAAACTATACTATATAATTCTAAAGAAATAAAAGAATAATAACTTAAGGATAGCAGTAGTATATTCTAATTATAAAGAAATCTCCTAGATATTATATATTATCTATATATACTAAATATATAAGAAAGATAAAATCTATTAGAATATTATCTATATAAATAAATAATATACCTATTTAAAATCTATATTAAAGGAGGAACTTAAGTATTTCTATATTACTTAATATATATAGAAGTTAGTATTATATACTTAGAGGAATAGAGGGATTTTTTCTACTAGAATATACTAACCTAACTAATACTATTAATAACTTAAAATAGAAGAATACTATATATATAAATAATAGAAGATAAGGGAATAGTATAATATAAGAATAAAATATACTAAGTATATTACTATAAAAATACTATAATATAATAAATAAACTATAAGAAATATAGCTAGAAAAAATAGATAAGTTTTAATATATTAAGTTCTTAATATACTGAAAATATAACTTCTCTAACTATGAGAAATAAGCAGTCTTAATTAAGCCTAAAGAGTAAAATAGAAGATTGGAATATAAAGGGATAAACCCTAAATATAATAATAAAAAAACTATTTAAATACCTAACCTTACTTAATACGAAATATAATAACCTATAATAAGCCCGGATACTTTAAGTATAGTATAGAGATATAAGAAATTAATATATATATTAGATAAATATATAATAAAGAATTTAACTTTTTAACTTAAATTAAATTAAATTAAATAGATTAAGTCTAATACTAATAAATTAGAAATAGCTATAATAAATACTCTAAAGATAGGATATTCTACAGATAATTACTATATAAAAAATAATATATACTATCTATAGAAGAAGTAATAGACAAGTAATATATATAAGAAAGAATTACCTTTAATAAAAGCTCTATATATAATAAAATCAGTAAAGTAAAGAAAGATACTTAAGCTATAAGTATAAGTTAA
>NW_025764591.1:0-19686 GCF_021365365.1 Ilyonectria robusta
TTATAGGTTAGAATCTCTATTAATTACTAGACTAGCTACTAGACTAACTATTAGACTAGCTAGTAAGCTAGTTATTCTTAGAGTTATATAGGAATCTTTTTTATTAAAGTTAGAGGTCTCTTAGTTTTTAAATTAAATAATTTTAATATTAAGATTCTTAGTAAGATTAGAAATATTAGAATTTTTAAAGCTTTAATTAAAGTTATAATTAGAATTTTATTTAGGGCTTTAATTATCTAGTAAGATTATAATTATTAATCTAATATCTTTATTATCTAGCAAATTAATTTTAGAGTTGGATTTAATGTAGTTAAAAAGCTAAAGTTATAATAGCTCTAGCTATTAAAGAGAGTTAGAATAATTCTTTAAATTATAAAGAATACTTTTATTAAAAATTATATCTTTAACTCTTTAAATCTTAAAATAGTTAGAAATTTAGATTCTGTATATATTGCTGAATTTGTATTTAATTAAATAGCTAACTTCTATATAAGCTATTATCTTAAGAGATTATTTTTAAATACTTTATAAAGCTTTTTTAATTAGGAAATAAGCTTGGTATTTATAAGCCTTAAAATATATTAGATTTAGCTATATTTTTCTACTATAGCTTGTATCTTATTTATAAGCTTCTAGTTAGTTATAAAGCTATTTAAAAAAAGTCTTTTAGTTACTAGATTACTAGAATAATTTATTATGTAAATAGATAGCTGTTTTTTAAGTTTGAGTTAAAGATTAGCTAGAAGAGAGGCTTTTAGTTATATTATTCTAACCCTGGGGCTCAGTGGTTAAGAGCTTGGGACCTTTTTTCAAGAGGTTGTTGGTTCGAATCCAGCCCAGGGCACAATCCTTGTAATTGTGCTGTGACTGCTAGCCTCGTCCCCTAGCAGAAAAGTCAGCCTGTACAGGGATTGAACCCGAGGATCCGACTCGCTAACCGGGCCTAAGGTAGCAAGCTAATTGGTCCCTAGCTTGCCTTTAGGAAGTGGACTGGCCAACCCACTATAAGAGGCTAACTACAGCGCATTCCTGCGCTTATAAATAGGTAACCCCCCCTCTACCCAGAGAAAATAGGAAGGTTGGAAGACTAGAAGGTTGAGGTGTTAATGGCGAGGAATAGCTTGAGGTGTTGTTACCAGTTACAGACTCGAAGTTGCATTGTATGCTCTACAGTGACCTTATGGGTACATAGAGTGGTAGAAATAGAAGGAAGGGGTAGGGTTTTCATCCAATGTTTAGGCATACGGTTTTTCCCTATCCGATAAAGTAGTAGGAGTTCTATAGGCCTTGATAAAGGTAAAATAGCGTATACTAAATAAATAAATATATTATTCTAATCTTAATTTCTATTACCCCTTTAAATTACTTTATAAAGCTATTTTAAGTAGATATATAGAAAGTTATTAATTTATCTTTAATTTCTCAATTTCTAACTTAATTTTTATAATCTAATCTTAGAGCTTTATTATTATTTTTATAAATTATATAAATAGGTAGGTTATATTATTTTTAAGTATAATTTTTAAAGTTCTTAAAAGTATTTAGAATAATTTCTTATATTAAGTTAATTAATAAATAGATAAAAATAATTTCTATTATTTACTTAATAAGATATTCTAGAGCTAAAGTATTTAAATAACCTAGTTTAAGATACTAAAGCTTGACTTTTTATATTTAAGGTAATTTAAAAATCTTAGATAATAAAAATACTAATCTAGGCTACTTAATATTATTGAATTTAACAATTTATTAATAATATAACTATATTATATAAAAGAAAGTTTCTATTTTCTTAAAAATAGCATTTATAGCTAGGTTCTAATTATATTTCTTAGTAATTAGAATATTAAGGAAGATAATATTTATATAGAAAGTAGGAATATAGGCTACTCTTAGTAGTTAGAAGAGACTATTCTTTATTTAAAGATAAATATAATTATAATTTAGAATTTCCATCTAAAAGCTACTAGTATAAATAACTTCAATTTTCCTAGAAGCTTAATATTCTAGAAATCTAGATAAACTATTGTAGATATATATATTTAACTTAGAATCTAGAATAAAGGAATTCTTTAATAAGTAAATTGCAGTAGCTAAAAATAATAACTAATCCAGCTACTAAGCAAGCTATTAAGCAGGCTGCTAAGCAGGCTGCTAACTTATCTATTAATTGGGCTGCTAAGCTATTTTAAAAGCTGGCTGCAAGACCGGCTATTATATGGGCTGCTATCCCGGCTGCTAATCGAGCTGCTAAGCTGTCTCTAAAGCTATCTGTAGGTTGGGCTGCAAGACTGGCTGTTATGTGGGCTGGTATTTCAGCTGCTAACCGGGCTGCTAAGCTATTTCTAAAGCTGTTTATAGGTTGGGTTACGAGACTGGCTGTTGCTATTGCTATTGACCTTGAAATAGAAAAAAGCCAGTGCTAGCAAAAGTAGATCCTCTAATTTCCTTATCTTTAGATATGTCTGGCTTGTTATCAGGCCTAGCTTTCTTCCTCTAGAGTTTCTTAATAGCCCTATTAATCTGTTTCTTAATCTTGGACTCTTTAAGCTGCTTGTTAATTTTAATCTTAATATCTTCTCTAGTCTTTTATCTAATAGGTCTAATCCAGCTAATTAGATAGTAATAATTAGTATAGAAATGCTATTTTCTATATAAATAAAGAGGCCTAGAGGGGCTAGATTTAGCAGGTCTAGATTTGAAAGATCTAGAGAATCTAGAGAATCTGGGGCTAGTGCCAGATTTCTTAAAGGTCTTTTAAAGCTAAAGATATATTATATCTCTTTTATAAATTTTAATTTATATATACTAGCTATTATATCTTATTTTAGCTAGAGCTATTATTATATTAATAAGAAGCTAAATCTTATATAAGTAAATCTTCTATAATAAGCTTAAAATAGCTTTATTAATTACTATATTAGCTACTTAAATAAGTAGGATTATTTTAACTATTAATTATAGCTTAAAACTACATAATATCTTATTTAGAAATTAGCTAATAGCTAATAAATAGCTATTATTAAAGTTAAATTAAAGTACTAGAAGTATTTATAACTAAAATATATCTAATTTAATAATTATATAATATTAAACTGCTATTTCTACTATTTAATTCTTTCTTTTAAATTTTCTATTTATTTATAAGTAATAAGCTATTAAAATTAAGTATTTAGCTTTTATTAAATATAATATAGCTTTTTAAATACTAAATGTAAACTTTAGATTTTTATTACTTATAATATAATAAAAAATACCTTAATTATATAAGAATAGCAATCTTAGAATTATTATTACTTATTCTTTAAGTATATAAATTATATACTCTAATATTAATATTGATTTTTTTAAGAAGAAATAGCTAACTAAGTATAGTATATTAAAGCTTTTATACTTTAGAATAATCTAAGATAACTTTTTAAAGAATACCTTTAGTAAATTAATAATAAAATCCAGGCTAATAATATAAAATAATCTTAAATATACTAAAATTAGCTGAAGTTTATTTAGAATTAGCTGCTTAAATTTAATAATATTATAATAGCTATTAATAATCTTAGTTATATAATATTAAATAAAAGTTAGAGCCTTTTACTTATTTTTATAAATTTAAAGCTTAATCTTATATTAATTATAAAGAAATTCTAGTCTTCTAAATTAATTGGCATCTAGATCTTCTAGTTCTACTATATCTAGCTTAACTATCTTAAAGGTTGGCTTTAAAGAAATAGCTAGAATAAGCTTATTAGGCTTAGAAGAGTTTAAATAAACTTAGACTTCCAAAGCTATAGCATGCTTCTAAATAATGCTAATTTACTATTTCCAGTTACTATAGCCCTAGAGGGTAGTCTAAAAAGAGCTTTCTAAATTTATTGAATTTATTAAGTTTAGAGATAGCTATAGTAAAGGCTATTAATCTAACCTAATAAAGATCTTAAGAAATAATAGAAAATCTATCTAAAAGAAAAGAAAAGAAGAAATAGCTAGCTAGCTTAATAGCCTGCCAAGTAGCTAGAATAATAGCTAGTTAGATAGCTAGTTAGACAGCTTAAAAAAGAGAGTCTAAGAGGCTTGTAAAGGGCTGCTATAGCAGCAGCCTAAGAAGAAGGGATAAATAGAATGTTGTTATAACAGCAAAAATAAGGGCTATTTAAAGAGCCCAAAAATAACTCTTATTTTGAAGAAGGAAGATTGGAATAGATAGAAATGATAATGATTACTTTATCAAGTTAGAGAAGCCAACCGGGCTTATAACTGTTGCATCTAGTAGATGGATAGGATTATGTATGTGAGAAGCTCTTGCTATTCTTTCTATCTAATAGAGGTCTACTAGGTCAGTCTTATAGATGAAGATGACCTCGGACAGCCAAGAGGCTCCGGATAATCTGGAGTCTTTGGCTTTAGCTAGTTATTGATAAAATCAAGAAAAAGCTAGGACTATCATAAGATCGGTGACGA
Source organism: Ilyonectria robusta (assembly GCF_021365365.1). Lineage (NCBI taxonomy): Eukaryota > Fungi > Ascomycota > Sordariomycetes > Hypocreales > Nectriaceae > Ilyonectria > Ilyonectria robusta. The sequence goes on from NW_025764591.1 coordinate 4,459, forward strand.
GGCCAATGATGAGGCAGGTGGCGATGGTGTTACAGTGGTGTGATGCTGTAGATATCCGATATCCCGATACATGTAACATGCTTCAATCTGATCCTCAGTCAGCAGTAGACCGCTATCTAAAGAAGTGCAAAGAGCTTGGCTTCGATGTCATCGAAATTTCCTCTGGTTTCCTTTCCATTCCTGAAGATGACTGGCTTCGCCTCGTCGACAAACTCCACTCTGAAGGGCTCATAGCAAAACCCGAGTGTGGGATCCAATTTGGCGCAGGAGGCGATACAGCAGCTTCAGAACTCGAATCCATAGGCACGTCCGACCCGTCCAAGATAGTCCACATGGGAAACCGATTCATTGATGCTGGGGTCGAGCGCATCATGATCGAGAGTGAAGGCATCACAGAGAATGTAACAAAATGGAGAACCGACGTTATCCAGCAAATTCTACGGGACCTTCCTCGGGAGAAGGTCATGTTCGAAGCGGCGGACCCTGCAGTATTTAACTGGTACATCCGCGAATTTGGGACGGATGTGAACTTATTTGTCGATCATTCCCAGATTGTACAACTCTCATGTCTTCGGGAGGGGATCTGGGGAAGGGCCGATACGTTCTCTTCAGTTGTTTACAAATGAGGTTCGAAATGAACCACTCTTTTCTCGAATTCTCAAGTACTATGTTGGGGATTACTGGACTTCAAGAATACAAGACTGCAGTCAGATTTTTTGCTTATGTCGAGGAGTTATCGACGGCGGACTCCATTCAACAGGGAAGTTCCGCTTTGCTTTAGGGCTAAGTAAGTTAACTATTTAAAGATATAGTGTTTTAAGTGGGGAAGGGCCCGCGAAAAGTAGGTGCCGCGAAAAGTAGGGTAGTAAACTTATTTCCCAAAACAGGTACAAGCAAAGGCAATCATCAATTGTCATTGATTGATTATCAGTAACCCATTGGCCCCCTCGCATCATGCAAGTCATCTAACAGGCGATTGATTCGTTCCGGTAATCCGGTATTACGGGCCCGTGGCTACCGGGTGGCGGCGCCACCTTCAAATCGGCCCCGAAGGGCTTTCCGTTGGGGCGATACCGCATCTCGATGTGAAAGATCCGGCACATTTTCATAACCCTCGTATGTATTTCCAATTTCTGTTTCCCGTACACTGGCAATTTTTGCCCTCGAGTAAAAAAATTACAGTTGGTATCATTGTTAGTTTGGTCCATTTTGGCTATTCAGTCGAGGCGGCGTTTGTTGAGCCCCTCGCTTCCCTGATTATCTTAATTCCACGTGTCTTCTCCCATATTTTACCTTCCCCCCTGCAGAATCTAGCCCTTCAGCTGAAGAAAAACGTCGGACATCGGCCGCGCCCGGGTTGCATCTTCGGTGAAGCTAGGCGGCCTACTTCCCGGGGTTCGGTCCGTCACCGCTACCCTGCTTCCCTACGTGAACGATGCTCAAGAGAGTCGGCGACTGGTTACGGGGGCGACGCTGACGGCGGGAATCGCCGCCGTCGCCGGTGCAGCTGCAGCAGCCGCAGTGGAGACGGCTTCGTTGTCGTTGGCATCGATGCTGCTGTTTCGTGACATGACCGGTGTGGAGAGCGTCGTCGTGGTTCTCGGCGCACAGAGGGAGCAGATTTCTATCTGCGCCTTGGGAGTCAGACAGTAGAAGGGGCTCGAACACTTGCGTGCGCAGCGCGTGAAGTTAATAACTGTCTCGCCTTGGCTGCAGTTGCAGACCTGGCACACGCGCTGGGCGACAACGATGTGGCACATAGTTGGATGATTTTTGTCCTTTGTGCTTTCTGACTGCTTTTGTGTAATAGTCCCTCTCGGTGTAAGCAGAGATGTGGCTTGGGTGTTGATGTTTCAGGATATGAAGTTGGCCTGACTGAGGTGCCAGAAGGGTTAGAGAGTGAAGAAGAAGGAGAAGTGGTATTTATTTGGTTTGTTTATGTAGGGTTGGTAGTACTCCGATGATGTTGACCGGGCTGGATGGTTGCTGTGAATCCGTGTTTAGTTTCGATCACGGTTACACCCGAGCCTCGATTGTTTGCGTTGTATGTTCGGAGATTCACAATGTTCACGTTTAACGGAGATGAATGAATATTGTGGAATTGGCGCTTATGTTCATGTATTCAGAATAGTGACAGACGGGCGATAAACGGAAATTAGCTATTATAAGTAAGTTGAGTAGCAGTAGAGTTCAACGGTCTGTTGTCATCTGCCGCGTTGGCATTGGGCAGAAGACAGTAAGTTGTAAAGGCGGAGAAGTACTAGACAAGTGAGACTGAGGAGCAAAACATCTATGACGACAATTAGATAGACCAAAAGGTGAGGTAAGGGCAGCTTTCGGCGCTGCGATACCTAAGGGCCTCATTTGATCGGGTTCGACATGTCAAGAACAAATGGTCAGTGGCAGCCTAAAGTACGTAATACGGCAGTCTTGTTCAGGCAACAAGATGCCGTTTCCCGGTATGTGAATGGAGCGAGCGAGCGGGGAGCGTTGGTGTGTGTGGCACACGCCAAGCTTTGGACCTCGTTCGCAGCCAATGAGAAGTCAAAGCCAAGGCAAACCTTCAAAAGCTCCTCTTTTTGCTTCCCCGCAGATGAGAACGCCCAGAGTTTAATTTCCCTGGTTCCTAACTAACATGGCAATTGCTGCAAGATGGTTTCTGGGTCTGATGATGCTCGAAGCACTCATTCATGAGACTGGCGTCTTACAGCCCTTTCAGAGTCGCGTCAGTTCGCCTCATCGATTGCCGCACCCCTCCCAATCACCCGGCTCATACATGCTCTGAATACTTGCCCCGTCAGATCTTTGACCAAGCTAGTGACCAATCTAGACCAAGGTTCCTGACTGGCTTCCCATAAGTCTTGTGCTCTCCCTCAACCATTGGCGGTAATGCTTCCCCGTTCCTTGCCACCGGCTCGCACACCGTTACACACTAAACGTCACTGTGGTATCATCAGGCATATTTTCCTTCGATTTGCGTCCGTATTACACATGGCCCGGCGAGTGTTCCGTTTCGTTTCACGTCATCTGTTCAGTTGCTAGGTCGCGTCATCACCTGATCACGTCTCACCATGAAGATGAATTCGGAATCTGCCGACGTTCCGAAGTATACCCCAAATTCTGTCCATTCCACACACTCTTAGCGTTTTCTCGGCCTTGATCGGCCTGGGTGTAAGAGAACTAGACGTCTCACAAAAACGCCGCCCTCATCTCCTCGATGTATCTCTTGTCGATCACATTCGCATCTCCTCCGGGCTCGCCACTTCGCATACGTCGTAAGTTTACTCCTCCCCCACGCGGTCCGACAAGTACCTCAGCTTGTTCGGGTCATTGTCCGTCACCGCCGTCCACACCGTTTCTGCGGCTTCTGCTGCCGACATGCTCTGGCCCTTGCATGGCACCAAAGTTCTGCATCGTCTTCTCGATGAAGCACGCCAGCGAACTGCGTCGTTTTCTGGTTGAAGTTGGTCTCGTTGATCCTCCTTGAGGACACACAACCTTGACTTCAATGGGGTGATCAACGCCTTCCTTCTCATACATGAGAGACTCCATGAAGAGGTTCATGGCTGCCTTTGTAGCACTGTAGGCACCCATTAGGGGTAGCCCAAAATGGGCGGCTCCCGTTCCGATGTAGATGATCGAGGTGGAGTTTGCCTCCGTCGTTGCTCGTGGGTGTGGCAAGAATTGTCTTGATCAAATCCATCGTCCCTATTTTATCTGGGTTAGTTCCCTGGACATATCTTGTAGTGCACCGGACCAGGGAGCTTTACGTATCGAAGACGTTGACCTCAAAGTTCTTGCGAATGTCGTCAACGTTGGATGTTTGAGGACACCTATCTGACAATATCCAGCATTATAGTGGGTAGCAATAAGTTCGGATCCACTGTTAGGTATACTTCGGATAGCCTAGCTAGATTAGGCCGTTGAATCCTCGACGTTTTAAAACAAAGGCGCCCCTTTCGCTAAGAAAGAACCGAGAAAGTTCAGCTAATCCGGGGGGGCTGACTATAAAAGCGGCATGACCACAACTCCATGAGTATCCGACGGCTGGATTCAAACTTGTTGCCACCCACTGTATTGATCAGAACATCAATCTTTCCAAACTTCTCAATAGCGCCATTCACAGGGGGCTCAAGTATGTCCTGCTTGGTGAGGTCGAGGTGCTGGACGTACAGGCCATGAAGCGACGTGATGAAACATGAAGAGAATAACCCATTCGATTGCCCTGCCGCTAGATGCGATATGTGATGTCTCATGTAGCACTTAGTGTACTGGCTCTTCTACAAAACGTCGGAAGAGTAAAGTATCCTCTTGTGGCGTGGTATTCAGTCGTACTTCAATACGAAGCAGAGGGATATTTGCACAGTCGAGCTAGTGGCGATACCCTGATGCTACAGCTGTTATGTCGCCGGATTGTTCTTATGTAGAGATAACAAGAAGCCTGGCCCGAAACGCAAGGCGCAATCCAGCGCGCCTTCAGCTCTCCTAAATCTGCCAGACGCTGCTCTACACGAGGCTGCAAAGACAATACAAAAAAAGGATGGGCAGCAAAATGAACTCAATTAACAGCGAAAATAGTGATAATCATGGCTATCCTAAAGAATATATCGTCCACAGGCGGAAATAGGAGAGGAATCGCATCGCCTCTAATAACTTCCGAATTTAAAAGAAAGCAAATATTATGAGACTCCAAACCGAATAACAGGATATAGAGAAACGCAATATTATGCTATCTAACTGCGTTGGAGAACTTGTTACTGAGATTCACTAACTCAAGATGCAGCTTTGCAGCACAGTATCTGCAACAGCACCTTAATACAGGATTATATCAGAAATGAGGCCCAGCGCTACATCCAGTCGATGGAACAAAACGACCACTATGCGGCGAACCTTATTCCAAGGTAGACGATGTCCACCTGCAGCTTGTCCCCGGCGAGATTTCCTGTCCTGGTTTGGAACTGGTTTGATCAAAGACCGGCTGTCGTTCTTCTCTTTGGAGCTATATGTTAAGTCCGAAACGAGACTTCAGAGGCTGAGTTCCTGGGAAATGGTGTGGGGCATGCATGTTGTTCCAGGAACAGCTAAAAAGGGGGGGGGGGCGACCCTGACCAAAACTACGCGGAGGAGTTCGACGTATAATAAATTTTGTGTACACCGAGGAGTACAAAGTTGGTTCTATCGATGACACGCACGGCTACGTCGCAGATTACGGCTCAGCACCCCTTACGACATAGCGCAGTCGTCGGGCTGCGCCCTGGTTATCCGCTGACGGATGCCGGGCTCGAAATAATAGGTCAAATAGGGCTGCTTAATTGCTAGATGGAAGAGGAAGAAGGATCGCAATCTTGGCTCGCGTGGGGGGATTAGTCTTTCACGTGAGACGGACTGCGGGTCCGAGCCACGGGCCCGGCGGGCCCGTGGCCCCGGCCCCGGGTTAGTCTTAGCAAGCTGACGGCTCCGGCCGAAGCTAGCTACCCTGTACCTAGGTTTCTTCAGCTGTAGACTCCAGCCTAGCACGTCATCTTGCCCCTTTGGGGATTCTGTAGATATCTCAAGTAGATGTCTTCATGACGGTAATTAACCAACAACAACAACAACAACAACAACAGCCTTACGACATAGCCTTGGTGATGAGAACGGCCGGCCCGATTTTGGTCATTTTACTAAGCCGCTCATAATCATGGGCGGCCGGTTGTCAATCAATTCTCGTATCTGGGCCTAAAACTAAGGCCACTGCCTGCCTATTAAGAACTACAGTGGATGGATAGTACATTGATTGCTATCCCCCAATCACTTCACCTCAGCAATTTCCATGATCACCCCTCGCCATCTTCCTCACACCTTATCTAGACAAATGCCCTCATTCCTTCCGGTCACTCACTCTGGTCTTTCATGGTCGTCTCCGATTCTGGTGCGCGGGAACAATGCTTCTGGTGGTACAAACGACACTCCTTTCCCATTGTGTGTGCCGATAGGAGTGTTTTAAGGTTTGCACACTCTTGCTGCAGCTGATTTTTTTCGGAAGCTAGCGCAGGATTCTGTGATCTCAGGCGGTCCTGGATTGTTTCCTCTGTTGGAAATTCAATGGAGTTGTCTTGACGCGACTGCGGTAAGTTACCCTGAATCTTTTCCACGGCCATTGGGCGCAATACGCGATATGATCGCAGAGACATAAATTTGATCGTATACGCTCTCGCATGAGGTATTGCAAGCCGGTCAGTTAGTCGGCTCGCAGCCTAATTCTGCACCTCTAGTTCTTGAAAGAGAAAGAGCGGTGATTGAGAATTTAAATGTCAAGATGACTGGGTAAGATCATTATGATGTAAATCAGTATCAGCACTTTTCGAGTAAGAGATACGACTTTAGACGTCATGTTGAACTTTGCAGTACCAACCAGCCAATTGCCACCATAACTGCAACTCACTCCTAGAGTCAGAATGGATCATCAACCAACCTTTCATGGGCTGCCGGTCCTCCTGCAGCGGCCAAGAAGTATTGTAGCCGAGGTTGAACGAGACCCGTGTATTGGCTGCTGCCTTTCAGCAAAACCCGATAGGTAGCCGGTTATAGTCTCTTGATACGCTTTGGGTAATTAAATTAATGAAGATTCTCTATTGCATGAGTCAACTAAGTTTTCATCTCTGATCTCTTCCAATAATCATCTATCTAAGTCTATGAAACCTCAATCGTGAAACATGTCCCAGTCTAGACCTCGGTGCTCGTCTGCCGCAATCCCATCATATCACCAGAGGAAATAAAAAGAAACAGTGATTAGAAAGTGAGATGCAGGACAAGTCCGCCGGCTACCTTGTTAGAGGATTCCGTGTCGGGAGAGCTATTAATTGAGTCGACGGCCATCTCCTACTCTTGTTTTACCCCTGAAGACTGCTTGGTTTCCTTAATTTCCAGGGCTATGGCTTGGCCTTCCTTTAGTTCTTGAATAATATCGTTGTCTATTTCCACCTCTAATCTGTTTCGAGTTGTATGGATTGTCCGGGCGATCTGAGATATATTAATATCCCACTTAGCTGCAATCTGATGGGTTAACTCCTTTAGTATTTGCTGTATTAAGTAGATTGCCCTATGATACTCTTTCTAGTTGAGTTTTTGCTAGCTATAGCGGATAATATAAAAGCAGGCTATAGGTATAGGATTTTGCTCTTAGAGGAGTTAGTATAAAGAGTCTATATTAAAAGTCTTAATCTACCTGCTAATATTTTTATTATTATCTACTTTGCTAACTTTTATTAGCTAATTTAAGTTATTATATAATATATTACTAGTAATAATAAAGTTAAAGTTTTAATATTAATTATTAAAATTAAGAATAGAAATTTATAATACTAAAGATAGTAAAATAGGTAATATAGAAATTATAGAGTTTATTATTAAGCTATAACTACTTCTAGCCTACTAGTTTAAACTAACTTATTTTTTAATATTAAAAAGTAGTAAGATATCTTTAAAAAGTAAGATAGAATATAAATTGAGATTATCTAATTTAGCAGCAGGAAGGGACGGAAAACAACACCCAACTCATTAACTTGCCCTAGGGGAAATGCACAGAGAGTCGTCGCACAGGCATCTTAGCCGGTCAGCCCGAAGCTACACCAGATTACGCATATGGGGTCGGATCAATCTGAGGCTTATATCTCCTGATAGGGAAGCATCTCATGAGATAGAATATCGAGTCGGTCGCAGGAAAGTTCGCTGGCAAGGCATCAATGGGTCCTGCGGCAGACCGATATCTGAGGGAGGTTAAAGACGGAGGTTGGACAGGGAATATAGTAACGGCAAGAAGGCTTAAATAAATCTCTTAAAAATAAAGGCAATTAATTAATAGACTCTCTAGCAGCCTCAAGCTCTTCTAGCCTCTCTAACTTCTAGAAAGAATCTCTAATGAAAGAAAAGATAATGATTTTTTCTAGTAATAGTATTAATCTTATCTTTTAACTCTATCTAGATTATTCTAGAGATATCTCTACTAGTAACTAGCTAGCTTAAGTATCTCTAACTGCTTATTATACGAGCTTTTTACTATAAAAAAATAAAATATTAATAGATTAGGTATTTATAAATATATTTTAAAAAGTTTAAAACTTAAAGTAAAAATCTTTTTTAAAAGATATATACTATTTACTACTATTAGTAGAGCTAGCTAAGAATATTAACTATATCTACTTATACTTTATAACTTTTTTAAGTTACTATATATTTATTATTTTTAAGAAGATACTTAAAGGCTTTTACTTACTAAAGTTTTTTATTTTACTTTTAGCTTATATAATTTGTTATTTAAGCTTATTAATAGATTTTTTAATATAAATAATATTATTAATAAGTTTCTATTTAGCTTTATAATCTTAAAAGAGCTTAATCTTATAAAAGTATATCTTAAAATTAATATTAGTAATAAATAAAAAGAGATTAAATAAAACTAAGTTAATTTTAATATAAAATCTTATAGAAATACCCTTAATATTTTTAAAATAATTAAAGTTAGTAGATAGATATTACAGCCTAGCTACAACCTATATTAAGCTCCAGGCATAGCCCTACTTTTCTTAGCCTCTTAAAATAAAATATAATTTAGCTATTTATAATTACTTCTAATTACTAGTAATTATAATTATAGTAATTACTTTATAATTACCTCTAATTACTAGTAATTATAATTATTATATAGGTAATTATATCTAATTACATTAATATATAGCTATCTAAGAAGTGTATATTTAGTATAAGTAGCTTCTTAGCTATTAATATAACTTAGTTACCTTAATTACTCTAACTTACTATATATTACTATACTTAATTATTACTAGATATAATATTTACTCTATAAGTAATACTCTAATTACTTTGCTAATATAAACTTATAATTTATCTACTAGTAACTAGTTTTCTACCTACTCTAGATTATATCTATAATAGATTAAAAGATATAACTATTATAATAGAAAATTAAATTATACTATAATATTAACTTTAGTAGCTTTATTAATTCTTAATATCTATATAATAAAGAAGCTATTAAATAAAGATAACTTAAGCTTTATATAAGTTTTATTATTATATTCTTTAGTAGATTATTTAGCTTTAATATACTTAACTACTAGAGCTTTCTATATTTTTAATATATTTTATTAATCCCTCTATCTTTCTTCTAAAGGCTCTAATAGATATCTAGCTATTATCTCTATTAATTATTCTTAAATAAAATCTATATAAAGATATAATATTTAATACTAGAAATTATAAGTAATATTATATTAGTATTAGTAATATAATAGGCAGTTAGAAATGCTTAAGCTAGCTAGTTGCTAGTAGAGATATCTTTAGAATAGCCCAGGTTAAGTTAAAAAGAAGGGAAGAAATTTATATTAAAGAGGAGAAGAATCGGTTTTTAATTCTTTAGAAATTTAAGCTAGATATTAGAGAGGCTAGCAGGCCTCTGGATAGCTTAAGAATCTGCTTTTTCTTTGCCTTTAATTTTAAGAGATTTATTTAAGTTTATTTTTGCTATTACTACAATTCTTATCTAACCTCTATCTTTAACCTCCTCTAGATATCAAGCTGCTACAGGCCCTATTAATATCTTGCTAGCGAACTTTTCTATAACTAACTTAATATTTAATCTTATAAGATACTTTCCTACTAGAAGATATAAGCCTTAGATTAATCCGACCTTATATATATAATCTAATATAGCTTTAGGCTAATTGGCTAAGATGCTTATATAATAACTCTTTATATAAATCCCCTGGAATAAGTTAATAAGTTAGGTATTATTTTTATTTCTTTTTACTGCTAAAGTAATAAATAATAAGTAGGCTTATTTTTTATTAAGATAAGTAATAGAAATTTTATTAATATACTTAATTATTATAATTAGAGTATTAAAGATTATATAAAATTAGAACTTTTTTATAGATATAAATAGTAAGTAAGATATTTAGATATTAAAAAACTAGTATTTATAGAGTTTTATTAAGTAGCTTTGCTATTTAGTAGAGCTAAAAAATCTAGAATAATTAGAAAAAGTTAGAATAGTATAACTCTTTTAAAATTACAGCTAAAAATAGCTTCTAATACTATAATTAATTTTAATAGTTATTTAAGTAATTTTATTATAAAAAAATAGATATTCTAGAAGCTAAAGATTTTATAAAAATAACTATATTATTAAATACTGTAAAAAATATACTCTTATATTAAAATTGCAGCCTATATATAAATATATAACTAACTTAGCTAGGTTTTTAAGGCTGCTCTACTACTGTAATTTATATAGTATTATATCTATAAGAGCTATTATAATTCCTAAGATTATAGTAAAATATCTCTAGATCTTTTATTATATATTTATATGTAGGCTGGCGATATTATATATAGTATTTTAAATATGGTATTTCTAGCTTCTTATTTACTTTTTCTATCTAACTAAGTAATAGTAAGAATTATTCTTATAGCTATAAATATTATAATGCTATAATAATTTCGATATTACTATTATTACCTAACTTACTTCTATTATATATATTATTTTTAGACTTAAGGAAGTTCTTATTAATATTATCTTTATTATTAAAGTAGCTAAAGTTAGTAGAATTAAAGAAAGTATTATATTTTAAGTTATAGCATAATATAGTTAGCTCTACAACCTTAAAAAGAGATTTAGCTATATAGTAAAGCTTGTAAATAGCTACTTAAATATAAGAATTAGGCTTAATATTAATAATAAAGCTATTATTATATTATTTAAGAAGGTTAAGATACTTTTAGCTGGAGTTTTCTATATTTAGAAAGTAATTTTTCTAGCTAGTTAGCTCTAGCTACTTTTTAAATATAGGAACCTTCTTTATAATATTATTAATTTTAATTTTTTTATTAAAAGATTGCTATTTTTTTCTTAGCTTATTTATTTCTTTCTTTAAAGTTACTTAGTAATCTTATAGCTTATAGCAATAACTCTTTTCAGCCTTAACTTAAAGAGTCTCTTTTTATTGCTATTAGATCTTAACTAAGCTTAAACTTATAATAAAGCAGCCTTAAGGCTTAATTAACTTACTATAGTAATAAACTTATAATAAGTAGTTAATATATTCTATATAGTTATAATAGAAGGCAGAAACTTTAGTATTAAGAATAGCAGCTTTATAAATAACTAAGTAGACCTATTAAAGAGTAATATATAATAATAAGCTTAGCAACTAATTGTATTTAGTATTAAAATGCTATATAGTATCTAAGGCTTCTTAAAATTGCATTTCTAGTAGGAGAAGTAACTTATAGATAGAGTTAATAGCCTTATGCTGCTTTTTTTATATTAATACTAACTTTATAATTACTAGTATACTATTTAGCAGGAAGAGACTAATTTTCTTAATTTTAATATAATATTATATATATTAAAGCTAGTATTAAAGACCTTTTAAAAAATAGAGATAAAATTAATATAATTAAAGATAAGATTGCCTTTTTAAAGAGACTTATAAATAGCTACTTAATATATATTCTTTAATAGCTAAAAAATACTAATATCTATTAGCTATATAATATAAGTTAAATATAATAGTAGTATTATAATTAAAATATTAAATTAGATATAATATTCAATAAATTAAAAGAATAAGTATTTTATAAAGCTATTAATAATTAAAAGATATTAAATCTTTTTCTTTTTAAGATAGTAATTTAGTAGCTTATTAACTATAACTTTAATAATACTATTAATATACTTCTACTTATTATAGCTAAATTAATTATTAAATATAACTCTAAGTTTTAAGACTTATACTAACTTTATCTAGAAAACTTAATTAAACTTATAAAGCTAGTTAAATATAACTTTAATATTACTAAATATTATATCTATTTATATAAACTGCATATTATTATTAGCTTTAATAGCAGTAAAATCTTTTATAGAAAATAACTTAAAGATAAGCTAAAGAGAAATAGAATCTTTTATTATATTTTCTATACTAATAAGAGTATAAAACTTACAATTAGCTGGATTTAGAATTTCAAGATAAAAAGCATATATTATATATATAATAAGAATCTATATAATCTCTTTAAAATAGCTAATTTAAAGACTAGCTTTATCTTTATTTTAAAACTTTAAGATGCTAATTCTCTTGGTTTTAATAAGATCCTTAAGTTTCTTAAAGAATATAGTTATATTACTAATATCTATCAATTTAAATAACTTCCGCAACTTCTTAATAGCCTTTAGGAATAAGCTATAAAGCTCTAGGTAGTCTTTGTAAAACTGGGGATACTAGGCCTTTAAGACTGGAGTTAATTCCGAGTCTCTTTAAAGCCGGAAGCTATTTATAGCTGCCTAAACTTACAGCTTGGAGGCAGGGAATCTAGCGCATTCCATCTACTAAATGTATACTGCGATGGCATTGCCTTTAGCAGGCGTTAATAACATTAGGCGGCCTCGAGGCTGGGATGTATCAAAAGAGTTGCTTTCTAGCTTCTTTAGCTGCCTATAAACTTTACTTATGCTAACTTTATAGATACTTAAGGCAGTATAAAGAGAGAGAGGGTTTTTTCTAACCCGAAGGTAGATGTTAATAGCTCTCTAGCATAGAATCTCGCAGGTGGCTTTTTGGCCTTATATTTACTTAATGGTATTAATAGAAATTATTATAAATAAATTTAATATAGATTATACCTTATAGTGTCGATAAAAATAATTAATTTTATATAGTAAAGTATTGATATTTATAATAGCTTGTAGTAGTAGGGTATTTTAACTTTTTCTAATTATTCTAGATTTTTCAGCCTTACTAAGTAGCAGAGCTACTTAGTAAGATTCTATAGATATATTAGAAGTTTAATTACTAATAGTAAATTTTAAATAGTGGAATTTATTAATATTATAAGCTCTTTTAGAGCTTTTATTTTTATTTAAAAGCTATTTTAATTTATAATCTTATAAGAGGGATTTTAATAAATAAAAGTAAATAGTATAAAAGCTAGCTAAAAAGAGAGCACTTAGATAAATAGAGTAAAATAGTAGAATTAATAAGATTATAATATTTGGAATTTAGTTATATCTATAACTATAGTTTCTAGGCTGAATTATATTCTATCTTCTAAAGTTAATATTAATAATAGAGTTTTAAGATATATTTCCAGGCTAAGTATAAAAATATAGAAGTTACCAGCCTAAGGGTAAAATAAAATAAAGATACTATCTAGAGTAGGCATATAATAGCTAGAAGGTATATTAGTAAAGTTAGTAAAGAATATTAGTAAGTTAGAATATAAGAGGGATAGTATAAACCTCTACTGCCTATTTATAATTTAAGAAGTTAAGTCTTAATTATAAAAGATATCTTATATAATACTCTAGACTCTATATAAGAAATCTAGTTAGCAAACTTATCCTAAAGCTAAAGTAGAATAATAGCAGACAATAGATATTACAGCCTATATTATAACTAGGCAGTTAGAACTAGTAGTAATAATAGACCCTATTTAATATAGACTAATTATATAAGCTCCTCCGGAACTAATACCCTATAAAACTAACAATATCAGTTCTAAATTAATAGCAATCCTCTAGAGTATATAGTAGTCTACTAGTATATAATTATCTAAGAAGTATATATCTAATATAGGTAGCTCCTTAGCTATTAATATAACTTAATTACCTTAATTATCTTAACTTACTATATATTACTATATTTAATTATTACTAGATATAATATTTACTCTATAAGTAATACCCTAATTGCTCTTTAATATAAACTTATAATTTATTACTAGTAACTATTTTTTCTATTTTAAATTATATTTATAGTAGACTAGAAGATATAATTATTATATATTAATAGCTTTATTTAGAATAGTTATTATATTAACTATTAAGTAATATCTTATACTATTAAGATATTTAAATTAATTAAACTTCTACTATTTAAATAATATACTATATTACTAGCCTATAATATACTAGCAAATAATATTAATATAGCTACTAAAGTAAAATATTTAAGTAATCTAATTTATACTCTATAGTAGTAAGTATAGAATATACTAGTAGTAGTTACTATAAATATTAAATATAACTTAAGAAAGTAATAAAATTACTACTATTAAGAAGTTTAATAAAATATCTAGTAATATTATATTTTTTATTACTAAAATAAAAGAATACTTCTAATAATATCTATAATAATTAGTATCTATAGAATTATAACTACTATTTATAAGTAATTTAATAGCTAGTAATATTAAAATTAATTTAAATTTATTCTTAAAGATTTCTTAATAATAATAAAGCTAATTAAAATTAAGATATAATTAATTATTTATAATTGAAAAACTTTAAAATAGCTTTTAAAAATATATTTAGAATAGTTAATAAAAAAAAGCAGGTAGCTATAAAGATTTATATACTTAAATAAATTTATTTTACTATTATTTATATTATTATACTCTAATAAGTTGCCTCTAAGTTAAACTAAAAGAATAAGATACTTATAGAAATATTCTACTAAGGCTAAAAATAAGATTAAGAATAAGCTTTATAAAGCTAATTAACTTAATATCCTTATAAAATATATTACTATAGCTATTAAAATTAATAAATAATAGTATAAAAAATATAAAAGAAAGCTATAATATATTAAAGAGGTTAAAATACTTATATAATCTTACTATTCTAACTAATAAGAATCTAAAGAGATAAAAGAGTAGCTACTAAGGTAACTCTTATAGAAATACCTCTTAGAAATATATACTAAACTTATAGAACTTAAAGCTATATAAAATAGCCTTGAGATAAAAAGAATATTATATATATAACTATAATAAGAAAGGATATTTTATATAAAAATACTATAAGCCTAAGAAAGAATAATAATTCCAACTTATACTATAAATAATAATTATTAAATACTATTAAAATAGAAGAACTTAAAATAGCAGTATAAATATAAATAATTACTATAATTAAGGTATATATAAATACTTTAGTTTAAGCTAGCCTATATACTATTTAGCTAAGAATAATACTTATTTAAAAAAGAAGTAGAAGTATCTTATTAAGAAGAACTTATTTTAAAAATTAATAAGAAAAGAAACTTAAAAGAATAGATACTAGTATTAGAACTTATAATAGTCTAACTATTAGTAAAAATAACAAGAATTATAGCTATAGTATAATAAGAAAAGAAGCTAGAAATCTATTAAAGAGAAATATTA